>NC_057813.1:81319638-81321691 GCF_018294505.1 Triticum aestivum | reverse complement strand
GTCATGCTGCTGCTGCTTCTTGCCGCGACGCCCCCCACGGTGATGATCGGGGGCAGGGGGCGGCGGCTGGTAGACGGGCGCCGGGGACGCCTGGAAGTACGACGCTGGCGGCGGCGGCTGAGGCCGTGGCGACTGCGGCGCTGTGAGGGAGCGGCGCGGGAGGTGCCCGCCATGAGAGCCGTGTGTGTGGCCCGGGACTTCACCATCTTCATCCTCCTCTCCTCTAACCAAAGATAAGCCACGACCCGAGGGAAGGCCGGGTCCGGGAGGTACGTGAGGTTGGAGGCCGCGTTGCCGAACTCCTCATTCAGATCGGCAGTGAGCGTGCTGAGAAGGAGATCATCGGAGACCCGCTCCCCAAGGTCGCGGAGTTCGTCAGCGAGTTTCTTGAGGCGCATGCAATAATCGTCAATGGACGAGTCAAGTTGATGGCACCCAAAAAATTCCTGCTGAAGAAAGACGCGGCGCTGGAGGGCGTTGTCGAGGAAGAGCCCGTTCAGCTTCGCCCACACCATCTGTGCGTCGTCAGTGTCGCAAACAATGGTTTGGAAGATGTCCTTGGAGATGGTTTGATACAGCTAGCGAGTGATGGTGGCGTCGATGGTCAGCCAGTTGTCATCCGCGTACATGAGACCGGAGTCAGCGGAGCCATCAATGTGATCGATGAGGTGGTACTCGCGGAAGACGAGGGAGAAGTAGGTTTTCCAGGTGTAATATGTGGAGGTAGCGTAGTCGAGCACGACGGGAACGCGGGCGAAGATGTACAGATCACGGACGACCTCGACGGGAGGAGGGGCCGGACCCTCGAAGGGGTTGGAGAGGAGGGAGGCGGCGGAGTGGGGAGAGGCCATGGGTGCGGCGGCAACCGAGGGGAGGGGTGGCGGCGCGGGTGTGGCGTCTAGGGAGGGAGGCGGCGTCGCGGGTGTGGCGGCTCGAGAGGGAGGTAGCGCGGGGAGAGGGAGGCGGCGCGGGAGGGAGGGAGGTGGAGCGGGGTAGGGAGGCGCGCGACGGTGGGAGAGGGTGCGGCGGCGGCGCGAGTGGGTAGCGGCGGCGGCGGCAGCGAGGAGCTGCGGCGGCGGCGGCTAGGAGCGGAAGCTAGGGTTGGATCAGAAAAAAACAGATACCATGTGGAAGGCAATGCAACTCTCGATGTATTGATCGGGTGCATGGTGCATGTATATATAGGTATAAGGGCAGCCCTCAGCCTCATTTATACAAGGAAACTAGAAACGGGGCCGGTAGGAGATTATCTTAACAGATACATGCACAGATATGTTCAACAGTTACTATGCGTTTATCAGGCTATATGTATTATAGTTGTCAAGATGGTTACTTTTTGTAGTTATCTGGCTACATGTGGTAGCAGTAGCTTATACGTAAATAGCATGATAATTTACACATCATGGATCTGATAACTCATGCACGAACACCGTAATAACTTTGACCCTGGAGAAAAAGTTGTTGACATCCCCCAATAGTTTCTGTGTAAATAGCATGATAATTTACACATCATAGACCTGATAACTCAAGCACAAACACCGTGATAACTTTGACCCGGGAGAAAAAGTTATTGATAACTTCCATATAAATATCATGATAATATACACATCATAGACTTGATAACTCATGTACAAACACCGTGATAACTTTGACCGCGGGGGCGGAAGTTGTTTGAAAATATACCCTCAATAATTTATGCGTAAATAGCATGGTAAATACAGACTACACACATGTGATAACTTTGTCATGGAAAAAATAGTTGTTGAAAATGTACCACGCTAACTCATGTGTAAATAGCATGAAAATAGACATATATCAGACTGAGGCCATCTCCACCGCAAGACCCCATCTGGACGTCCGCTCACGTCCGTTTGGGGTGGGATACGACGGACGTCCGGGGGGCGGACACGCGTATGGGGCATCTGCGCCTAACGCGCAGAAGGCGTTCGGGACCCAAAACGGTCTGCCCCGGCTCGTCGTAGCACCTCATAGAGCTCGCCCGCCTCCGCCTCAAGGTCGACTGCCGACTTCCGCGCACCCGCGCCTGCGCTGC
>NC_057813.1:81209567-81319073 GCF_018294505.1 Triticum aestivum | reverse complement strand
CGCGCCCCCGTGCCCGCGCCTGTGTCGCGCCGGTCAGGCTGGCCTGCCCGCGTCTCACTGATTCGTTGGCCAGAGGGCGGACAGGGGCGGACGGGAGCGGACGAGAAGGACGAGAAAAGCGTCCGTTTTCTGTCCGTTCGGGAGCATTCGTGGCTCAATTTTGGTCTAGGTTTGGGGTTGAGGTGGACAAAAACGGACACGAACGGATGTGCTTGTCCATTTGGGTGCGCCCGCTGGGCCAGATTTTGCCCCATACGGACAAAACCGGACAAGATGGGGTTCTGCGGTGGAGTTGGCGTGATAACCTACTTAGCTCAAGCCTGGTAACTATTTGCAGGAAAAAATTCGGCAGAACATATCAACATGAGATTTAATTTTGAAGGTCTTGTCGAGATGAACTTTTTATGTGAAAACTATTTTTCAACCAACAATTTTGAGTTATAAAACATTTTAAAATTTCAAATAGGGGAGAACTAGGATAAGATTATTTTTTTTTCTCTAATGCATGCACGCATGTGCTTGTGAAGAGAAGGTTGGTGGAACTTTTTTTATGCCCTGATAATTTCTATGTAAACAACATGATAACTTTATGCACCACTGGCATGATAACTTGTGTATAACACATGGTAACTTTTCATCAGAAAAAAAAGTCGTCAAAACATATCAACATGGGGATCTAATTTCGAAGATCTCGTCACTACTAATCTTTTATGTGAAAACAGTTTTTCAATTCGAGCGCTAGTTTGCACTACAAAACATTTTAAATTTTCGAATTTGATGAAATCTCTGCTGACATCAGCAATTTTGTCCTACATGCATGCATGCAGCAATTAAGGGAAAATAATACTGAATGAGCTTGGTTTAGGAAAAAAACAGAAGCACTATGTACACCTTGTAGATATACTACTGGATTGATTCGTTCGGATCTGTCGCTAATGTCCAGATGACTGGAGTTAGCACAGTCCTTTATAAAAATAATGACATATGTCGTGCTATAAAAAAACGGATGCTCTAAAGAGGTTGCTTTTAAGCTAAAAAAATTCACATGCCATAAAACCTATCTATTGCATTTTAAATCTAGATGTACATATATGTAGGACATGGTATATAGTTGTGCAAATGATTTTAGATTTTCTCACATCACCTTAATTATTCTCACCTCGGAAGCATATGTTCATGGGTGTCAGACTTAAATATCCTCACTATCACTTGCACTTCAAAAAGACACATGTTCTGTCATGGCTAATTAAGAACAGGTTGTCATCCTGTTGGCTAAGAGCATCTCCAGCCGTTGGCCCCCCCAGGACCGCATAAAAATCACCCCCGGGGGCGAGCCGGCGATACATTCGGTGCTGGGGGCGATTTTGCGCCCAGTCGTCACCCCCAGCTCACCCCCAGGCACCGATGTTGGCCCACTTTTCAGCCTCATTTCGACGAATATAAAGCCCATATGGGCACGAATAGGCACATATTCAGCGTCGGTCGCCGTGGCTCGGCGTTCAATTATCAACATAAATATTTTTTATCATATATTTCATCACAGAAAAATTAAATACTTCAACAAAATAGTTCAACAACAAATAGTTCAATGCAAATTATATAGTGAAAGTGCGTTATGTCGACTAGAGGGGGGTGAATAGGCGATTTTTATGAATTCTTCACTGAGGAATTTGTCGGTGAGGAAATTCCTTAGCGAAGAACTATTAGCAGCGGAATAAGTACTCAGAAGTAAGCATAACAGAGTGCACGCATAGTCATCATGATGAAATGAAGACTAGCACAGAGTACAGAAAGCGTAATCACAAAATAACACAAGATGAAGACAAACAGACTGAAGAAATTGAACTGAGGAAATTGAGAAAGTCTTTAGTCAAAGTCTTCAAACACAGATATGAACAAACACTTAACACAGTAATGAGGAAATGAAAGGGTTGAGGAAATAGAACCAGTTAGGTTGGTGAAGACATTGATTTGGTAGACCAGTTCCAACTGCTGTCTCAGTTGTACGTCTGGTTGGAGCGGCTGAGTATTTAAACTCGAGGACACGCAGTCCCGGACACCCAGTCGCTGAGCACGCAACTCAGGACACCCAGTCCTCACCGTATTCTCCTTGAACTAAGGTCACGCAGACCTCATACAATCACTCGTGGTAAGTCTTCAGGCGACTTCAAAACCTTCACAGACTTGGTCACTCGGCGATCCACAATTCCTCTTGGATGCTCTAGACCTTGACGCCTAACCATCTGGAAGAAGCACAGTCTTCAAAGGTAACAAGCATCGGATCCACGCGGGATCAATTTCTTCAGTGATGCTCAATCACTTTGGGTTTTGTAGGTGTTTGGGTTTGGGATTTTCCTCACTTGATGATTTTCGCTCAAAGTCCTCGGAGGATGGGTTGCTCTCAAATGACAAGTGTCAAGTTCTCTCGGAGCAGCCAACCAGCTAGTGGTTGTAGGGGGCGGCTATTTATAGCCTAGGGAGCAGCCCGACATGATAAGACATAAATGCCCCTCAATGATATGACCGTTAGGTGGATAAGATATTTTGGGACAGCTGGCACGCATCACAGCAACGGTCGGAAATTTGACTCTCAAATTCCTCAGTGCTATCATGTTCCTCACTGTGTAGGTAATTCACACTGGCGAATTCCTAACTCCTCAGTCAGAACAAATTCATCAGCGACCAGAAGAACTTCGTCTCTGTCACTGAAGAAAGTGGCTGAACTGTATGAGATTTCCAAAGGCTTCACTTGAAGGGATTGGTAGGTGTAGGATTTTGAGTTGAGCATCACATGAAAATTTTTCCTTAGTATTTCCTCGACCCCCTTTAACAGTACGGTGTTTCCTATGACTCAAGAAAGAGAAAATGAAACTACGAAAACAAAAGTCTTCACGCTTCATGTTCCACAAATGAATACCAAGTCTTCAAGGTCACACCAATTTCTTCACTTTCAAAGTCTTCAGAAAGTCTTCAGAATATCAAAGTCTTCAGTTGAAGAACTTCATTTTTAGGGGTCGACTTTCTCTGTAAATATCAAACTCCTCATAGACTTATAGACCTGTGTACACTCACAAACGCATTAGTCCCTTAACCTATAAGTCTTCAATACACCAAAATCACTAAGGGGCACTAGATGCACTTACAATCTCCCCCTTTTTGGTGATTGATGACAACATAGGTTAAATTTTCAACGGGGATAAACATATGAAGTGTATACACTGATATTGAGGAATTTGATTACAAGATATAGAAGAACTCCCCCTGAAGATGTGCATAGTGAGGAATTTGCTTTTGAGGCAGTGCACATTTGAAGAGTTGAATCATGGAGATCTCCCCCTATATCTTGTAATTCATACACGCATTTGATATATAATATGAAGAATTTGAAATGCATGATGAAATATGGTGCCTGATGAGGTTCAGCATGCGTGCAAAGTCATTAACGAGGAATAAGCATGCAGAGCATAACGCAACAAAAGTATCAGCGCACCATCGGGTTTAAGATTACAACTCAATCCAAATAAAAGTTTCAGAAGAACGAGAGTTGTAACTTAAAAAATGCCCTTAATATAGACCCGCTTGAAGACTAACTCAGATTTCTCCCCCTTTGTCATCAAATGACCAAAAGGGTTGAAACTGAGGACTAACGCCCCTGAAGAATTTCAAGTTGATGGAGGAGCGCCAGTGTTGTCGGGGTTGTTTGTTGGAGCAGGGCCTGCTGCAGTGTCGTCCAAATCTTCATACTCATCAGTGTCACGCGATGAAGAATAAGAGTTGACCACCAAGGAAGGGACTTTGACCTTCTTGAATTTCTTCGGTGGAGGTGCAGACCAGTCAAATTCTTCCTTGAGACCCATATTGTTCAGATCTGTAGCGCTGTAGACATGAGAGAGAACAACCCAGGTGCGGTTGAGGGTTTCATGGAGGTAGTAGTGGTTCTTCTTCACTGCATTGTGTGTGGAGGTCATGTTGTGAAGAATTGAACCAAACTGACACTTGACCCATCTATGATTGCGATCAACCTTCTGATGAAGACTGAGGAGTAACTCACGATCAGTCATCACCCTGGGTGCTGTGGCTTGAGGATTTTGCTTGGCTGAGGTATTGGCGGCAGAGTCATGGGTGGCAGAATCGTCATTGGTAGAGTAAGATGCAGCTTTGCGAAATTGACCATCCAAAGGACGAATGCCTTCATCGATCACAGCAGCGGCCTTGCCTTTATCATCAGCTGATGAAACTGTCCGTTTGAGGACTTCAATGGGAGGCAAGTAGCTACCGTGGTTCAGAGTGTCAGCTTTGTAATTCAGTGAAGATCTTGCCCTGATGAATCTCATAATCCAAGGAGCATAGGGCTTCAGCTTGAATGGTGACATAGCAATATTGGCTAGAGTCCTCATGAAGAAATCATGGAAGTTTATGGGAACGCCATGAATGATGTTGAAAAGCATATTCTTCATGATGCCAACGACTTCTTCATCATTTGAGTCATGGCCTTTGATAGGACTCATTGTCTTCATCAGAATTCGATAGACAGTCCGAGGCACATACAATAATTCCTTGACGAGGAATTTGGTTCTTGGGGCCTGCCTTGGCTTCAAAGGCTTCATCAGCACTTGCATATAGTGATTTGAAAGTTCTGGTTCGTTGTAGATACAACGAGCATCATCAACTGGAGGACTGAGTGGTAGAGCACGAAGCAATTCAGTTGCTGGTGCCTTGTAGTGAGTATTTTTAGACATCCAGTCTAATACCCATGTGTTCACGTCTTCAGCGTTTCCGGTGATGTGCAGGGTTACATAAAATTGAAGAATGAGTTCTTCATTCCAGTCACAGATATCAATGCAGAAATTCAGAAGTCCTGCATCGTGAAGAACACTAAGGACTGGCTCAAAGCCGGGCAGAGACTCCATGTCCACATGAGGAATATGTGCATGATCGAAGACTTTGTCTTTGTTGAAGAGCACTGAGGAATAGAAATTGGCTTGGCTGGCAGTCCAGAAACGCCTCTTCCTTATGCGAGCAGAATCATATGGATTATAATCAGTGAAGAATACGTGCTCGGCAAAGAAATCTTCAGCCTTGAACTTCTGTTTGCTTGAGAACGGATTCTTTTGCTTTAGCAGAGGGGTGTCAGTGAGTTGCATCACCACCTCAGGAATCGCGAGCTCAGATTCTTCAGGCTGAGGAATTTCTTGTTCCTCAACGGGTGCAGTCTGAGGATCAGCAGCAGCAGGTTCATCAGCACTAGTGGCTGGAATTTCTTCATGCACAGAGAGAGTGGGTTGAGTTTCTTCAGAGCCCATTTGAACTGTTGGTGCAGGGGACTGAGGAATCTGTTGAAGCGGGGTGAAGAGAGGAGTATTGGGATGCTGACTTTCCCAAAAGTCATCATTTATCACAGGTGTGGTGCATCCTATATCCACATCTTCATCTTCAATTTCCTCAACACCGGCCTCTTCAGCTGTGAACTGAGCCATAGGTGAGGAAATGACTGGTGTTGAGGGGATTGCGTCCACCTCAATTTCTTCATCAATCTGCTCTGACGAAGCAGCAGAATGATGTTCTTCATCAGATCCGATGGGGATCTCATAGTCTTCTCCAAAAGGAACAAGGTCCTTTGACGGCATGGAGGAAATTGGAACAGCATCAATTGGATTTTCAAGTGAGCTGGTCATTGGCTTCATTTTCTTTGCAGCCGAAGAATTTGACACAGTTGATGCCTTCCTTTTCTTCACTGCAGCTTGCTCTGCAGCCTTGGTTTTCTTCACATCAAATGCACATGGAAGAATTGGAGTTGGTGTAGGCGCAGGAGGAGCTGAGGAATCTGGTTGAATTTCTTTAGGCGCAACTGGTGCAGTTGCCCTGACTTCTTCAGTTTCTTCAGGCGCACCACTAGTGGATGCCCTGGCAATTTCTTCAGCAGCTGGAATGGGATCATCAGCCCTGGAACTAGCATTTTCATCAGCAGCCTGAACTTCATCAGCGGTGCTGGCATGTTCTTCAGTCGGCTGAGCTGAGGCTTCAGCCTGAGGAGTTTCATGTTGCGTTGAGGCTGCAACATTTGTCAATTTCTTCGTCAGGTTGACGAATCTGACCTTGGCCCCTTGCCAATCAGCATAATAAGCATCGAAGTTTTTGCTGAGGTCTTGAATTTCAGTCTGGACCTTGAGAAGTTCTTTAGGTGTCATTTTAACAACATTTTTCTTCAGGAACTTCTCCTTTCTGTATTGAGCTTTCTTGATCTCTCTTGCCTTTTCAAACTTCCATTTCTCTTCAGTGATGAAATGGGTCAGCATGTGATTTTGACCAGCCGTCAGATGGAAATCAGGCATGGGGGTGTTTGGATCCTTGTGCCAGAGATCAATATAATCGAGGATTTTCCTCGGATCCAACAGCAGTGGCACGGATGTGCCTTTGGCTCTAGCGGCCTTCACCTGTCTGTCTCTGATGATTTCTGCGAGTTCATCATCAGAAGCTTCATCATCAGATGGCACATGAAATGCAACTTGTTTCTTCTTTGGACTTGGCCGAGGACCTCGTCCAGCTGTTGCTTTGGTCTTCAGCAGAGTCGGGCCAGATGATGAAATTGGTGCAGCTGAGGAACTTGCTCTTAGCCCATTCTTCAGGAAAGTCATCACCACGTTTGATGCTTGTGGGATCAGCTACTTGGCCAGGTGCCAATGGAGCTCTTGGGCATGGAGGATTGAGGGCGAATTTCTTCATGTACTTTGGAGTCACATATCTGTATTCCCTCCATTCCCTTGCCCATCTCCGTTCAATCTTCTGAATGCGCACTTTGCGCTGATTTTTGTTTTCCTTGCCATATTTTGCTTCATCAGGTGTGCAATAGTCAGCATAAATTTCCTCAGGGATCTCAAACGCAGTCATAACCTCAGGTTTCTTTCCTCCTTTCTGCGGCTTCTTACCGTCTGCCATATTCTTCAGTTGAGGAATTTGAACAAATGAATTCTCTGAAGAAGTATGCAGTTTTTCTTCGAGGAACGCTGCAAATGAGTTAAGTTGATGAGAACCTAGTGATTCAGCAGCAGACATGAGTACCTGTGAATAGAGTACAGGTGCGAGGAATTTGGAGAGGTCATATGCGTTCTGAGAAGGTTTTTCGAAAAGAACAAGTTTTGAGGAATTTGACCAGATGAGCCTTGAAGAATTTCACTAAGCGATCTTTGTCTTAGGTTCCAGAGTTGTATAGATCGAGGATCCACACAATTGAGGAATCTTGAGGAAAATCATTGCTTAGAGAAACGAATCAAGAGCATAGTTTGTTTGAGGTGTTCATATATGTGAAGATTTGAAGAATAAACACCTTTCAAGATTTTCAGGAAAGCTTGAGAATCAAGGCGAGTAATAAAAGTAACTTTTAATTACCCGAAATGAAGAACACGATGAACTGAGAAGAACAGACGGGAAGTTCGTCAGGTTAGATCTTCCTTGCCCTAACTCGGCGGAGGAAGACAGCTACGGTGGCAGCGGAGTGAAGATTTCCGCGGTCGGCGTGAGTACAGCGGCGACGAGGTCGAGGCAGCGAAGCTCTTCCTCACCGGCGATGATGGAGTAGCGGTGGCGCTAGGGTTTGAGGAGCTCGAGCGGGAGAGGGATGGTCGAGCAGAGTAAATGAAGTGAGGAAGGGGAGAGGGGTATTTATAGACACGGTGAAAAACTGTTCGCCCGAAGATTTGGGACGAACGTGCCCCTGCCCTTTCTCCTTCACGCGACATGTGTCACCCACGTACTGTGTAGTGGAGATCGTGTACGATCGTGGGTGAATAGAATAATGCATCGTGGGATGCGGAACTGTTTGAGCGGCAAAAACCGAAAATTTGGATAAGATTTGTTTTAAAGTTTCGTTCGCAATTTCTTCAGCTGACAAGGACATAGTGAAGATTTTGAACGAGTTTCAAATAGAACGCACATGAAGAATTTGTGAATAGATTGGGTTGAGTATAGCATAGAGGGGGAAGGGTCCGATCACATTCACTTAGCAAAAAAAACAACTTGAAGAAATAGCTATAAGTGAATGCTGTAGAGGACATAAACTCATATATGTATATAGCCAATGAAGAAAAACGAAGGGAACAGTGAAGATTTTGCAAAGTTGAAGAATTTGAAAAACTGAAGACTTTCAAAACTGAGAAAAACTCAAATTGAAGATTTTCAACTTTTTGTGGTGGCGTGACCCACCGTATTAGAATGATGATTTCAGACACCGCGTACAATTGTCGTAGGGTTCTGAGAATCAAATTCTTCATTAATTTCTTCACACTTAGAGTGTTATTCTTCATTGATTGAAGAAAAACATTTCTTCATGTGTTGCACATCTAAGTCATCAATTTTGCATAAGTGTTAGGATGTGTGTCCTTTTCAAAGAACATTCGAAGATTCTAAGATATTTAGCTCACACCGCAACTTGCTAAATCTCTTCTCATCCAAGGGCTTAGTGAAGATATCAGCTAGCTGTTCTTCAGTCTTCACGTGCTCGATGGAGATGTCGCCCTTCAACACATGATCACGAAGAAAATGATGACGAATCTGAATGTGCTTTGTCTTCGAGTGCTGAACTGGGTTGTGAGCAATCTTGATGGCACTCTCATTGTCGCAGAGGAGAGGCACATTCTTCACGTTGACTCCATAGTCCTTGAGTGTTTGCTTCATCCAAAGCAGTTGAGCACAGCAAGAGCCAGCAGCAATGTATTCGGCTTTCGAAGTGGACAGTGATACGCAGTTCTGTTTCTTCGAGGACCAACAGACCAAAGATCGTCCGAGGAAATGACAAGTGCCAGAGGTTGACTTGCGGTCCACACGATCACCAGCATAGTCAGAGTCAGAATATCCAATGAGATCAAAAACAGAGCCCTTGGGGTACCATAATCCTAGTGTTGGTGTGTGAGCTAGATATCGAAGAATATGCTTCACAGCCTTATGGTGTGATTCCTTCGGTGCAGCTTGAAATCGGGCACACATGCAAACACTAAGCATTATATCTGGCCTAGATGCACATAAGTACAATAAAGAACCAATCATGGAGCGGTATACCTTGTGATCGAAGTCAATACCATTTTCATCAGTGCATAGATTGCCTTTTGTGGGCATAGAAATTTTTACGCCTTTGCAATCTTGCATGCCGAATTTCCTCAGTACATCTTTGAGGTATTTCTCCTGAGATATGAATATGCCATTGCGCTGTTGACGAATTTGAAGACCTAAGAAGAATTTCAACTGTCCCATCATAGACATTTGATATTCTTCACTCATCATATAGGCAAATTCATCACTATAACGTTGGTCAGTACAACCAAAGATAATATCATCAACATATATTTGGCACACAAACAGTTCACTATCATAAGATTTAGTAAAGAGAGTAGGGTCGAGTGAACCGGGTGTGAAGCCATTCTTCACGAAGAGTTCCTTCAATGTATCATACCACGCCCGAGGGGCTTGCTTGAGGCCATAGAGGGCCTTATTAAGTTTGAAGACTTTGTCAGGATTCTTTGGATCTTCAAAACCTGGGGGTTGAGCAACATATACTTCTTCCTCAAGCTTACCATTGAGGAATGCACTTTTCACATCCATTTGATATAAGATGATATCATGATGATTAGCATAAGCAAGCAATATGCGAATAGCCTCAAGTCTAGCAACAGGTGCAAAAGTTTCATCGAAATCAATTCCTTCAACATGTGTGTAGCCTTGAGCTACTAGTCGTGCCTTATTCCTTACCACAAGGCCATTTTCATCTTGCTTGTTGCGATAGATCCACTTTGTGCCAACGATATTATGCTTGTGAGGATCTGGACGTTTGACCAGTTCCCAGACATTGTTGAGCTCGAATTGATATAATTCTTCTAGCATAGCCTGAATCCACTTCGGCTCCAAAAATGCTTCATCTACCTTAGTGGGCTCTGTGATAGATACAAAATCATAGTGCCCACAAAAGTTAGATAAATGTGAAGCTTTTGAGCGTGTGAGAGGACCTGGCGCTTCAATGTCATCGATGATCTTGTCAACTTGTACTTCTTTTGCAACGCGAGGATGAGCTGGTTGACGTCGAGGTATTTGATCATTTTCCTCAGCACCATTGACTTCAGCATTATCTTCAGGTGCGTCAGCTCGACGTTCTTCGCGTACTAGAATGAATTCTTCAGCAAGTTCTTCAGTAGGAATGACATCCTCAGTTTCCTTGAATTTGATAGAATCCTCAGGTGCTGGTTCATCTAACACAGAAGGTAGGTGCTCTCTTTGCGAGCCATTAGTTTCATCGAACCGCACATCTACAGTTTCAACAATCTTGTGAAGAGCGATGTTGAAGACTCTGTAGGTGTGCGAGTCCTTTCCGTAACCAAGCATAAAACCTTCATGTTCTTTCGGTGCAAATTTAGAATTGTGGTGAGGATCTCTAATCCAACATTTTGCACCGAAGACTTTGAAATAACTCACATTGGGTTTCTTGTCAGTGAGGAGTTCATAGGCCGTCTTCTTGAAGAATTTGTGAAGATATACTCTGTTGATGATGTGGCACGCAGTATCAATTGCATCAATCCAAAAACGATGAGGCGTTTTGTATTCATCAAGCATAGTGCGAGCCATCTCAACAAGAGTTCTGTTCTTGCGCTCCACGATGCCATTTTGCTGAGGAGTATAAGGAGCAGATAACTCATGAGTAATACCAAGTTCATCAAGATAGTCATCAAGATCGGAATTCTTGAACTCAGTTCCATTGTCACTTCTGATGTGCTTGATCTTCACACCAAAGTTGGTTGAAGCCCTCGAGGAAAATCGTTTGAAGACTTCCTGTACTTCATGTTTGTAAGTAACAATGTGTACCCATGTGTATCGAGAATAATCATCAACAATGACAAAACCATATAGAGATGCAGCATTAGAGAATGCTGAGTAATAATTTGATCCGAAGAGGTCCATGTGAAGCAATTCGAATGGACGAGTAGTGGTCATGATAGTCTTTGCTGGATGCTTGGCCTTGGTCATTTTTCCAGCTTCACAGGCTCCGCATAAGTGATCCTTGAGGAATTTGACATTCTCAATGCCAATGACATGCTTCTTCTTTGCAAGCGTGTGCAAATTCCTCATGCCTGCGTGACCAAGTCGTCGATGCCATAGCCAGCCTTCTGAAGCTTTTGCAAGTAGACACACGGCTGGTTGTGGTCCTGTAGAGAAATCAACAATATACAAATCTCCTCTCCTAAAGCCTTCGAAGACTTTGGAATTGTCAGCTTCCATAATCACAACACAGCGATACTTGCCAAAGACAACAACCATATCAAGATCACAAAGCATTGAGACTGACATGAGGTTGTATCCTAAGGACTCAACAAGCATGACTTTGTCCATGTGTTTATCCTTAGAGATCGCAACCTTACCAAGACCCAATACCTAACTTTTGCCTTTGTCAGCAAAGATGATATGCTTTAGATGTCACGGTGATAAGGGAGCATCCATCAAAAGATTCTTGTCACCAGTCATGTGATTTGTACATCCACTATCGAGGACCCATTCAGTGGTTTTGGGTTGATCATCCTGCAGATGAATTAGTGTAACTTACAATCTCATATCCTTCATCAGTGAAGAATATGATATCAAGTTCATCAGATGAATTTCATCAAGCGGTAAACAGATATAGTAGTATGAGGACGTGTGAAATGAAAGTTCATTTCATCATGGTTAGCCTGCGTCCTTTCAGGCAGTTTGTCAGGTCCCCAGCAAATTCTTCAGACGTTAAGGCACGTCTGGAGACCTGACCCTGCAGAAGAGATTAGTTCCTTTTCTTCACCACCCACATCTGAAGGGGTGGCAAAGAGTTCATCACTCTGCGAGCACCATACGAGAATGGTGGCATAGAAGCCAAACCATTTCGTTTCACATAAGAGGGGTTAGGGTAAGCATATGAATAAGCAGAGAAATTCTTCGAGGACTTATGAGCATAATGATTTGAAGAATAATGTGCATATTCATAGCCCTTAGCTCTACCCTGCGAAACAGAGTTGTTAGCACGATGATAATCATGTGAGGACT
Organism: Triticum aestivum; assembly: GCF_018294505.1. Lineage (NCBI taxonomy): Eukaryota > Viridiplantae > Streptophyta > Magnoliopsida > Poales > Poaceae > Triticum > Triticum aestivum. The sequence goes on along the minus strand of NC_057813.1, from coordinate 81,307,025 downwards.
TTGATCTATTTGAGGAATTTGGTCCATATGAGGACTTGGATCCATATGAAGAATTAGGTCCATATGAAGAGTTTGTTCTGGGGTTCCTATTCTTCACAGGTGGTGTCATGAGGACATTCACCTGAAGACTTTCAACATAACTTTTGGGAACCCAGATTTTCTTCATAGGGGAACCGTTCCTGCAGTTAGTCCCAACATATCTAGCAAATACTTCACCATTCTGATTTTTGAACAGTTTATAGTTGGAGTCAAATGACTCATCAGAAGAATGAGGAGATTCACATGTAAAGCCAGATAACTTGGATGGATCAACTGGAGGTCCCTTTGCAGCAACCCATGAGGTTTTGGGGTACTGCTCAGGCTTCCAATATGTTCCATCAGCATTGAGTTTCCTCTCAAAGGCAATACCCTCTTTCCTAGGGTTTCTGTTGAGGATCTGCTTTTTGAGCACATCACAAAGAATCTGATGCCCTTTGAGGCTTTTGTACATGCCTGTAGTGTACAGTTCCTTCAGCCCTGCATCGTCAGTGATACTAGCATTGTCCTCGGATGAGGAATTAGTGATAGCAGAGGCAGATGAAGAATTTGTAACAGTTGAAGCATTTGAACATTCAGGTGAAAAATTAGCAGATTCACGTTCAATGCACTTTAAGCATGGAGGAATAAATTCTTCCTGAGAAGTGCTGATTTGTTGAGCAAGTAATGAATCGCGCTCCTTCTGAAGATCTTCATAACTCACTCTTAGCTTCTCAAGATCTTGCTTTCTTTGAAGAAATTCATAAGAAAGTTTCTCATGATCAGATAAGAGAGTGTTATGATGACTTTGAAGGTTATCAAGCCTAGACTGAATTCTTTGAAGATTTTCAGTCAGGGCTTTAGTGCGATCCATTTCTTCACCCAGCATATCATCACTTTTGTCTAGCATGTTTTGAACCTTTTCAAAAGCCCTTTGTTGTTTTACAGCAATCTTTGCAAGTTTAGAGTAGCTGGGCTTGAGATTCTCATCAGATTCATTTTCACTAGATTCAGAGGAGGTGTATTTGAGTACCTTTGCACCTTTTGCCATGAAGCAATAGGTGGGAGCATAGTCATCATCATCTTCATCAGGCTTGTCGGTGGGGTCAGTTTCTTCAGTGTTGAAGATGGACTTGCTAACGAAAGCAGTAGCGAAGGCTAGACTCGCCACACCAGATTCGGATTCTTCAGACGCCTCCTCTTCCTCATTTTCCTCAGATTCAGCTTCAGAGTCCATTTCCTTGCCAATGAATGCCCGAGCCTTCTTGGAGCTGCTCTTCTTGTGAGATGAAGACTTCGAGGATTTTGATGATGAAGATTTTGACGATTTCTTCTTTTTCTTCGCATCATCAGAACTGTAATCCTTGTATTTCTTCTTCTTCAATTCCTTTTCCCACTGAGGACAATCTTGAATATAATGACCAGGTTTCTTGCATTTGTGACACAGCCCTCTCTTATAGTCACTTGATGAGGAATCACTGCTTCTTGAGGATTTTCCAAAGCGACCACGTCTTGAGAACTTCTGGAATTTCTTCACGAGCAGTGCTAGCTCCTGGCTCAATTCTTCAGGATCACCAAGGCTACTACCAGAGTCCTCACATTCAGACTCAGACACAACCTTGGCCTTCAGGGCACATGGTTTGCCATAACTCGAACCATAGAGATCTCTCTTTTCAGCAAGCTGGAACTCGTGAGTATTTAGCCTTTCAAGGATATCGGCAGGATCAAGAGACTTGTAGTCAGCCCATTCTTGTATCATCAGACCCAGAGTATCAAATGAGGAATCAAGCAATCTCAACAGTTTCTTCACCACCTCATGGTCAGTGATGTCAGTGGCACTGAGGGCTTTGTCACGCCCAATATGCGACCCTATCCAAAAGGAACTCGAAGGTCCCACCAAGGATAGACCCGCATATTGAAACGCTTTTGCAAGGTGGATATCATTACATCAACATTACATAATAGATGGGGATACATACATAAGGCATACAATGCCACATGAATACAACATCACAATACATCAGAGCATCATCCGACTACGGATGAATCATAAACAGAAACTCAAACAACATCCACCCTGCTAGCCCAGGCTGCCGACCTGGAACCTAACCCCTGATCGAAGAAGCAGAAGAAGAACTCAACGCAAGCAAGCATCGCTCTCGCGTCATGATCATCGCATAACCTGTACCTGCAATTGTTGTTGTAGTAATCTGTGAGCCACGAGGACTCGGCAATCCCATTACCATGGGTATCAAGACTAGCAAAGCTTAAAGGGGAAGGAAGGGGTAAAGTGGTGAGGCTGCAGCAGCGACTAAGCATATATGGTGGCTAACATACGCAAATAAGAGCGAGAAGAGAACAAGCGGAACGGTCGTGAAACTAGCAATGATCAAGAAGTGATCCTGAACTCCTACTTACGTCAAACATAACCCAAAGACCGTGTTCACTTCCCGGACTCCGCCGAGAAGAGACCATCACGACTACACACACGGTTGATGCGTTTTAATTTGGATCTGGTGTCAAGTTATCTACAACCGAACATTAACAAATTCCCATCTGCCTATAACCGCAGGCATGGCTTTCGAAAGATTATACCCTGTAGGGGTGTCCCAACTTAGCCCATGACAAGCTCTCGCGATCAACGAAGGAATAGACCTTCTCCCAGGAAGACCCGATCAGACTCGGAATCCCGGTTTACAAGACATTTCGACAATGGTAAAACAAGACCAGCAAAGCCGCCCGATGCGCCGACAACCCCGATAGGAGCTGCACATATCTCGTTCTCAGGGCAACACCGGATGAGACATCCTACAAGTAAAACCATCCCTCGAGTTGCCCCGAGGTGGCCCCACAGTCTACTCGGTTCGGACCAACACTTAGACAAGCACTGGCCTGGGGGGGCTAAAATAAAGATGACCCTCAAGAGAGCGACTCCCAAGGGAAAAGGTAGGTGGTGGTGAGGCAAATGGTAAAACCAAGGTTGGGCCTTGCTGGAGGAGTTTTATTCAAAGCAAACTATCAAGGGGGTCCCATAAATCACCCGACCGCGTAAGGAACGCAAAATCCGAGAACATAACACCGGTATGACGGAAACTAGGGCGGCAAGAGTGGAACAAAACACTAGGCAAAAGGCCGAGTCTTCCACCCTTTACCAAGTATATAGATGCATTAATAATATAAGAGATATTGTGATATCCCAACCAAAATCCTGTCCACCATGGAGCAATCTTCAACTTCACCTGCAACTAGCAACGCTATAAGAGGGGCTGAGCAAAGCGGTAACATAGCCAAACAATGGTTTGCATAGGAAAGGTGTCAAAGGTTAGAGGTTCATGGCAATTTGGGATGGCTTGATAAACAGGTGATAGGTAGCGCAGCATAGCAATAGAACGAAGCAACTAGCATAGCAATGATAGTAGTGAGATCCAGGGTAGCGGTCATCTTGCCTGAGATCCCGCATGGAAGAAGAACGAGTCCATGAAGAAGACAAGCGGACGTAGTCGAACGAATCCTCACAATCGCAACATAACCGGAACTAAGAAGCAACACCGAAAAGAAACAAACAACATGGTAAACACACAAGCATAATCATGGCATGATCCACAAACAAGTATGATGCATGTCCGGTTTAATGAGGCATGGCATAGCAAGTGCAACAAACAATACTACAAGTTAAGTGGAGATCAATATGCAACGAGTTGCATATTGAAGAAACACCACATGCAAGTATTTAGTTCGCTCTCGTTTAGGTACACATCAATATTAAATGTTGATTAACATGGCAAGAGGTGAAGCATAAGAAAACTACTTAACTAGGCAAGTTTAAATGAGGCCGGAAGTAACAAACAACAATTCCAGAAAATCCCCATATGCAAATTATGGATTTGGTACTGTTCTGCCCTAAACACAATTTTAATGTTGTTAAACAGGAAAATAAAGTGCACCATGTTAAACTAGGCGTTTTTCCACCCCATTTACATATCAAGTTTATTAAAATCGGAGCTACGGTTAATTAGTTATGAAATAAATCATTTTAACATGGCATTTAAGCAAATTAACACAAACAACATTTTAAACATTTTAACATGGGATGAAAATGACATATTATTAATCTACACAATTTTCTGATCATTTTACATATATAAAACATTTTAATATGATGCACGGTTTAAGAGATATTAAATGCATGATGCTTAGGGGGTTTTCTGTAAAACTGTTAATCCTCGGATAAATAGACAAATCGCAGCACAGGAAAAAAACAAGACACGGGCCGAATCTGTCTGGCCCAAAGTGCACAGGAGAGGGGGAGGGGTCTGCTCACCATGGGCCAAGCCCAGGTCGGTGGAGATGGCCGAAGCAGGCCGGAGGAGATGGGCCAGCGGGGGGGCGCGGCCCACGTGCAGCCCACACGCGGTGGCAGTGCGTGTGCTCGCACGCACACGAGAGCACGCATGCCGGTGCGGCCATGGCGCAGGGCGGCACGGGTGCACTGGCCAGCGGGGAGGCTAGGAGGAGGCCAGGGTTGCGGGAACAGGCGGATCCGGTCGGTCGGCGCCGGATCCGGCCAACGGCGACGGTGGGCGGAGCTCCGGGAGGCGCAGCACTCCGGCGGCGGCTCCGTGGGTGGCGGCGCTTCCTGGAAAGAGGGAGAGAGAGCGAGCCGGTGAGGGAGAGGGAAGGAGAGGGAAGGAGGAGAAGGGGCGGGCGGCACTGGCCTGGCAGGGCGGCACGGGTGCTCCGGCGAGGGTGCTCGCCGGCGGGAGGCGGCAGCGGTTGCCGGCGTCGGGCAGATCGGGCGTGGCCGAGCCCTCCTGCTCGGGGACGAGGGGAGCGGGCGCTGGGCGCGGGCGAGTGCCTGCGGGCCAGGGCGGCGGCGGCTCAGGCCCGGGCGAGCTGCGCCTGGGCCTGCAGGGCCGCGGGAGGTGGGAGGAAGGTTGCGGGGCGCGTGGCGCTCTCCCGTTGGCTGGGAGGCGACTGGAGCGGCGGCGCTGGTGAGTGGGACGGCGCCAAGTGGCGGACGGGAGGTGTCCGAGCACGGAAAAAGAGGCGCCGGCGGCTGGGAGGTTAGGGGAGGAGGCTAGGGGTAGGTTTAGCCCGAAAATGGACGTGGGGTGTCCATTTATAGGTAGGAGGGGCTAGGTTAGGGGGAATTGGGGGCTTTCGAAGCCCTCTGATCGCGATCGGGCACTCCGGACAGAGAGGGGGACTAGGTAGGCTGTGAAGAGAGGTTGGGCTGAGTGGAGAGAAGAGAGAGAGAGGCCCAGCGGCAGGTTTCGAAGACCGAAACATCCGACGAAGGTACCGGCAACGGTACCGCTATATTTAACGGTTGGGCTATCAAATGGACTCTGAATGCGATGAAACTTGGCAGGCGCTCTGTCTACACTATAATAAGACCGCACGACAAGTTGCAACCCATTCCGAGATCATTTTTATGCCACTTATAAAATAATATTTCGGAGGTGCCGCGGGCACGTGTGAGAGTGTTGGGGCTCGGAATGGACAACAGAGAGAACCAGCGGAACCCGAACGGATGCAAGTTTTTATGAAAACGATGCCGATGCAATGCGAATGATGACATGAGACGAGATGCATAACAAGAACAAAATGCAAAACAACAGACAAAAACCCAACCACGGAGGAAATAATAAATCACATAGCCAGAAATGGCAAGAGTTGGAGTTACGAATATGGAAAGTTGTATCCGGGGCGTTACAACACTCCACCACTACGAGAGGATCTCGTCCCGAGATCTAGGATGGCACCGGAGGGAAAAGGAAGAGGAAGATAAGCGGTAAAACTAAGTTGCTTCTTCGACAACCGAGTGAAACCATGAACCTTGAGAGGTTGAAAAGTTGAAAGAGAGAACACAACGGAGTTGAACACCATTGAGAGCACTGTGGTAGAGAATAGAAAGAAAGAACTATTGGGGAACGTAGCAGAAATTCAAAATTTTCCTACGTGTCACCAAGATCTATCCATGGAGAAACCAGCAACGAGGGGAAGGAGAGTGCATCTACATACCCTTGTAGATCGCTAAGCGGAAGCGTTCAAGAGAACAATGTTGAAGGAGTCGTACTCGTCGTGATCCAAATCACCGGAGATCCTAGTGCCGAACGGACGGCACCTCCGCGTTCAACACACGTACAGCCCGGTGACGTCTCCCACGCCTTGATCCAGCAAGGAGAGAGGGAGAGGTTGAGGAAGACTCCGTCCAGCAGCAGCACAACGGCGTGGTGGTGATGGAGGAGAGTGGCAATCCAGCAGGGCTTCGCCAAGCACCGCGGGAGAGGAGGAGTAAGAGAGGTAGGGCTGCGCCAAGAGGGAGAGGTTCTCGTGTTTTTGGGCAGCCCCCTAGGCCTCAAGTATTTATAGGGGGAGGGTAGGGGGCTGCACCCCCTCTAGGGTTCCCTCCCCAAGGGTGGCGGCAGCCCCCAGATGCCATCTGGGTGGCGGCCAGAGGGGGAGAGAGGGGAGGCGCGCCTGGGGTGGGCCTTAGGGCCCATCTGCCCTAGGGTTTGCCCCCTCCCACTCTCCCTTGCGCCTTGGGCCCCTTGTGGGGGGCCCACCAGCCCACCTGGGGCTGGTTCCCTCCCACACTTGGCCCATGAAGCCCTCCGGGGTTGGTGGCCCCACTTGGTGGACCCCCGGGACCCTCCCAGTGGTCCCGGTACGTTACCGGAAAAACCCGAAACTTTTCCGGTGACCAAAACAGGACTTCCCATATATAAATCTTTACCTCCGGACCATTCCGGAACTCCTCATGACGTCCGGGATCTCATCCTGGACTCCGAACAACATTTGATAAACACATAGAAACTTCCTTTATAACCCTAGCATCATCGAACCTTAAGTGTGTAGACCCTACGGGTTCGGGAACCATGCAGACATGACCGAGACGTTCTCCGGTCAATAACCAATAGCGGGATCTGGATACCCATGTTGGATCCCACATGTTCCACGATGATCTCATCGGATGAACCACGATGTCAAGGACTCAATCGATCCCGTATACAATTCCCTTTGTCTAACGGTATTGTACTTGCCCGAGATTCGATCATCAGTATACCGATACCTTGTTCAATCTCGTTACCGGCAAGTCTCTTTACTCGTTCCGTAACACATCATCCCGTGATCAACCCCTTGGTTACATTGTGCACATTATGATGATGTCCTACCGAGTGGGCCCAGAGATACCTCTCCGTTTACACGGAGTGACAAATCCCAGTCTCGATTCGTGCCAACCCAACAGACACTTTCGGAGATACCTGTAGTGCACCTTTATAGCCACCCAGTTACGTTGTGACGTTTGGTACACCCAAAGCATTCCTACGGTATCCGGGAGTTGCACAATCTCATGGTCTAAGGAAATGATACTTGACATTAGAAAAGCTTTAGCATACGAACTACGATCTTTGTGCTAGGCTTAGGATTGGGTCTTGTCCATCACATCATTCTCCTAATGATGTGATCCCGTTATCAATGACATCCAATGTCCATGGTCAGGAAACCGTAACCATCTATTGATCAACGAGCTAGTCAACTAGAGGCTTACTAGGGACATGGTGTTGTCTATGTACCCACACATGTATCTGAGTTTCCTATCAATACAATTATAGCATGGATAATAAACGATTATCATGAACAAGGAAATATAATAATAACTAATTTATTATTGCCTCTAGGGCATATTTCCAACAGTCTCCCACTTGCACTAGAGTCAATAACCTAGTTCACATCGCCATGTGATTAACATTGACGGGTCACATCGCCATGTGACCAACATCCAAAGAGTTTACTAGTGTCATTAAACTAGTTCACATCATCATGTGATTAAGACTCAATGAGTTCTAGGGTTTGATCATGTTTTGCTTGTGAGAGAGGTTTTTAGTCAACGGGCCTGCAAAATTCAGATCCATATGTACTTCGCAATTCTCTATGTCATATTGTAAATGTTGCTTCCACGCTCCACTTGGAGTTATTCCAAATGGTTGCTCCACTATACGTATCCGGTTTGCTACTCAGAGTCATTCAGATAGGTGTTAAAGCTTGCATCGACGTAACCCTTTACGCCGAACTCTTTATCACCTCCATAATCGAGAAACATTTCCTTATCCTCTAAGGATAATTTTGACCGCTGTCCAATGATCCGTTCCTGGATCATTCTTGTACCCCTTGACTGACTCATGGCAAGGCACACTTCCGGTGCGGCACACAGCATAGCATACTATAGAGCCTACGTCTGAAGCGTAGGGGACGGCCTTCGTCCTTTGTCTCTCTTCTGCTGTGGTCGAGCTTTAACTCTTAACTTCATACCTTATAACTCAGGCAAGAACTCCTTCTTTGACTGATCCATCTTGAACACCTTCAAGATCATGTCAAGGTATGTGCTCATTTGAAAGTATTATTAAGCATTTTGATCTATCTAATAGATCTTGATGCTTATTGTTCAAGTAGCTTAATCCAGGTTTTCCATTGAAAAACACTTTTCAAATAACCCTATATGCTTTCCAGAAATTCTACATCATTTCTGATCAACAATATGTCAACAACATATACTCATCAGAAATTCTATAGTGCTCCCACTCACTTCTTTGGAAATACAAGTTTCTCATGAACTTTGTATAAACCCAAAATCTTTGATCATCTCATCAAAGCGCACATTCCAACTCCGAGATGCTTACTCCAGTCCTTAGAAGGATCGCTGGAGCTAGCATACCTTTTAGCATCCTTAGGATCGACAAAACCTTTCTGATTGTATCACATACAACCTTTCCTTACGAAAACTGGTAAGGAAACTCGTTTTGACATCCATCTGCCAGATTTCATAAATGCAGCTAATGCTAACATGATTCCGACGGACTTAAGCATCGCTACGGATGAGAAAATCTCATCGTAGTCAACTCCTTGAACTTGTGAAAAACTCTTCGCCACAAGTCGAGCTTCATAGACGGTGACATTACCGTCCACGTCCGTCTTCTTCTTAAAGATCCATTTATCTCAATGGCTTGCCGATCATTGGGCAAGTCCACCAAAGTCCATGCTTTGTTCTGATACATGGATCCTATCTCGGATTTCATGGCTTCTAACCATTTGTCGGAATTTGGGCCCACCATCGCTTCTCCATAGCTCGTAGGTTCATTGTTGTCTAGCAACATGACCTTCAAGACAGGATCACCGTACCACTCCGAAGCAGTACGCGTCCTTGTCGTCCTACGAGGTTCGGTAGTGACTTGATCCGAAGCTTCATGATCATATCATAAGCTTCCACTTCAATTGGTGTAGGTGCCACAGGAACAACTTCCTGTGCCCTGCTACACACTGGTTGAAGTGATGGTTCAATAACCTCATCAAGTCTCCACCATCCTCCCACTCAATTTTCGAGACAAACCTTTCCTCGAGAAAGGACCCGATTCAAGAAACAATCCCTATTGCTTTCGGATCTGAATTAGGAGGTATACCCAACTGTTTTGGGTGTCCTATGAAGATGCATTTTATCCGCTTTGGGTTCGAGCTTATCAACCTGAAACTTTTTCACATAAGCGTCGCAGCCCCAAACCTTTAAGAAACGACAACTTAGGTTTCTCCAAACCACAGTTCAAACGGTGTCGTCTCAACGGAATTACGTGGTGCCCTATTTAAAGTGAGTGCGGTTGTCTCTAATGCCTAACCCATGAACGATAGTGGTAATTCGATAAGAGACATCATGGTACGCACCATATCCAATAGGGTGCAACTATGATGTTCGGACACACCATCACACTATGGTGTTCCAGGCGGTATTAATTGTGAAACAATTTCCACAATGTCTTAATTGCGTGCCAAAGCTCGTAACTCAGATACTCATCTCTATGATCATATCATAGACATTTTATCCTCTTGTCACGATGATCTTCAACTTCACTCTGAAATTACTTGAACCATTCAATAATTCAGACTTGTGTTTCATCAAGTAAATATACTCAGTATCTACTCAAATCATCTGTGAAGTAAGAACATAACGATATCCACTGCATGCCTTAGCACTCATTGGACTGCACACATCAAAATGTGTTACTTCCAACAAGTTGCTATCTTGTTCCATCTTACTGAAAACGAGGCTTTTCAGTCATCTTGCCCATGTGGTATGATTTGCATATCTCAAGTGATTCAAAATCAAGTGAGTCCAAACGATCCATCTGCATGGAGTTTCTTCATGCGTATACACCAATAGACATGGTTCGCATGTCTCAAACTTTTCAAAAACGAGTGAGTCCAAAGATCCATCAACATGGAGCTTCTTCATGCGTTTTATACCAATATGACTTACATGGCAGTGCCACAAGTAAGTGGTACTATCATTACTATCTTATATCTTTTGGCATGAAAATGTGTATCACTACGATCGAGATTCAATAAACCATTCCTTTAGGTGCAAGACCATTGAAGGTATTATTCAAATAAATAGAGTAACCATTATTCTCCTTAAATGAATAACCGTATTGCGATAGACATAATCCAATCATGTCTATGCTCAACGCAAACACCAAATGACAATTATTCAGGTTTAATACTAATCTTGATGGTAGAGGGAGCGTGCGATGTTTGATCACATCAAACTTGGAAACACTTCCAACACATATCGTCAGCTCACCTTTAGCTAGTCTCCGTTTATTCCGTAGCTCTTTTATTTCGAGTTACTAACACTTAGCAACCGAACCGGTATCTAATACCCTGGTGCTACTAGGAGTACTAGTAAAGTACACATTAACATAATGTATATCCAATATACTTCTATCGACCTTGCCAGCCTTCTTATCTACCAAGTATCTAGGGTAATTCTGCTCCAGTGGTTGTTCCCCTTATTACAGAAGCACTTAGTCTCGGGTTTGGGTTCAACCTTGGGTTTCTTCACTGGAGCAGCAGCTGATTTGCCGTTTCATGAAGTATCCCTTCTTGCCCTTGCCCTTCTTGAAACTAGTGGTTTCACCAACCATCAACAATTGATGCTCCTTCTTGATTTCTACTTTCGCGGTGTCAAACATCGTGAATACCTCAAGGATCATCATATCTATCCCTGATATGTTATAGTTCATCACGAAGCTCTAGCAGCTTGGTGGCAATGACTTTGGAGAAACATCACTATCTCATCTGGAAGATCAACTCCCACTCGATTCAAGTGATTGTTGCACTCAGACAATCTGAGCACAAGCTCAACGATTGAGCTTTTCTCCCTTAGTTTGCAGGCTAAGAAAATCGTCGGAGGTCTTATACCTCTTGACGTGGGCACGAGCCTGAAATCCCAATTTCAGCCCTCGAAACATCTCATATGTTCCGCGACGTTTCGAAAACGTCTTTGGTGCCTCAACTCTAAACCGTTTAACTGAACTATCACGTAGTTATCAAAACGTGTATGTCCGATGTTCGCAACATCCACAAACGACGTTTGGGGTTCAGCACACTGAGCGGTGCATTAAGGACATAAGCTTTCTACTGTCCGCATAATCGCTACTGTCAACTTTCAACTATATTTTCTCTAGGAACATATCTAAACAGTGGAACTAAAGCGCGAGCTTACGACATAATTTGCAAAGATCTTTTGACTATGTTCAGGATAATTAAGTTCATCTCATGAACTCCCACTCAGATAGACATCCCTCTAGTCATCTAAGTGATTACATGATCCGAGTCAACTAGGCCGTGTCCGATCATCACGTGAGACGGACTAGTCATCATCGGTGAACATCTTCATGTTGATCGTATCTACTATACGACTCATGCTCGACCTTTCGGTCTCTTGTGTTCCGAGGCCATGTCTGTACATGCTAGGCTCGTCAAGTTAACCTAAGTGTTTCGCGTGTGTAAATCTGGCTTACACCCGTTGTATGTGAACGTAAGAATCTATCACACCCGATCATCACGTGGTGCTTCGAAACGACGAACTTTCGCAACGGTGCACAGTTAGGGGGAACACTTTCTTGAAATTTTAATGAGGGATCATCTTATTTACTACCGTCGTTCTAAGCAAATAAGATGCATAAACATGATAAACATCACATGCAATCAAATAGTGACATGATATGGCCAATATCATTTTGCTCCTTTTGATCTCCATCTTCGGGGCTCCATGATCATCATCGTCACCGGCATGACACCATGATCTCCATCATCATGATCTCCATCATCGTGTCTTCATGAAGTTGTCTCGCCAACTATTACTTCTACTACTATGGCTACCGGTTAGCAATAAAGTAAAGTAATTACATGGCGTTGTTCAATGACACGCAGGTCATACAATAAATAAAGACAACTCCTATGGCTCCTGCCGGTTGTCATACTCATCGACATGCAAGTCGTGATTCCTATTACAAGAACATGATCAATCTCATACATCACATATCATTCATCACATTCTTCTTGGCCATATCACATCACATAGCATACCCTGCAAAAACAAGTTAGACGTCCTCTAATTGTTGTTTGCATGTTTTACGTGGCTGCTATGGGTTTCTAGCAAGAACGTTTCTTACCTACGCAAAACCACAACGTGATATGCCAATTGCTATTTACCCTTCATAAGGACCCTTTTCATCGAATCCGTTCCGACTAAAGTGGGAGAGACTGGCACCCGCTAGCCACCTTATGCACCAAGTGCATGTCAGTCGGTGGAACCTGTCTCACGTAAGAGTACGTGTAAGGTCGGTCCGGGCCGCTTCATCCCACAATACCGTCGAAACAAGATTGGACTAGTAACGGTAAGCATATTGAACAAAATCAACGCCCACAACTACTTTGTGTTCTACTCGTGCAAAGAATCTACGCAATAGACCTAGCTCATGATGCCACTGTTGGGGAACGTAGCAGAAATTCAAAATTTTCCTACGTGTCACCAAGATCTATCTATGGAGAAACCAGCAACGAGGGGAAGGAGAGTGCATCTACATACCCTTGTAGATCGCTAAGCGGAAGCGTTCAAGAGAACGAGGTTGAAGGAGTCGTACTCGTCGTGATCCAAATCACCGGAGATCCTAGTGCCGAACGGACGGCACCTCCGTGTTCAACACACGTACAGCCCGGTGACGTCTCCCACGCCTTGATCCAGCAAGGAGAGAGGGAGAGGTTGAGGAAGACTCCGTCCAGCAGCAGCACAACGGCGTGGTGGTGATGGAGGAGAGTGGCAATCCAGCAGGGCTTCGCCAAGCACCGCGGGAGAGGAGGAGTAAGAGAGGTAGGGCTGCGCCAAGAGGGAGAGGTTCTCGTGTTTTTGGGCAGCCCCCTAGGCCTCAAGTATTTATAGGGGGAGGGGAGGGGGCTGCGCCCCCTCTAGGGTTCCCTCCCCAAGGGTGGCGGCAGCCCCCAGATGCCATCTGGGTGGCGGCCAGAGGGGGAGAGAGGGGAGGCGCGCCTGGGGTGGGCCTTAGGGCCCATCTGCCCTAGGGTTTGCCCCCTCCCACTCTCCCTTGCGCCTTGGGCCCCTTGTGGGGGGCGCACCAGCCCACCTGGGGCTGGTTCCCTCCCACACTTGGCCCATGCAGCCCTTCGGGGTTGGTGGCCCCACTTGGTGGACCCCCGGGACCCTCCCGGTGGTCCTGGTACGTTACTGAAAAAACCCGAAACTTTTCCGGTGACCAAAACAGGACTTCCCATATATAAATCTTTACCTCCGGACCATTCCGGAACTCCTCGTGACGTCCGGGATCTCATCCTGGACTCCGAACAACATTCGGTAAACACATACAAACTTCCTTTATAACCCTAGAGTCATCGAACCTTAAGTGTGTAGACCCTACGGGTTCGGGAACCATGCAAACATGACCGAGACGTTCTCCGGTCAATAACCAATAGCGGGATCTGGATACCCATGTTGGCTCCCACATGTTCCACAATGATCTCATCGGATGAACCACGATGTCAAGGACTCAATCGATCCCGTATACAATTCCCTTTGTCTAACGGTATTGTACTTGCCCGAGATTCGATCATCGGTATACCGATACCTTGTTCAATCTCATTACCGGCAAGTCTCTTTACTCGTTCCGTAACACATCAACCCGTGATCAACCCCTTGGTCACATTATGCACATTATGATGATGTCCTACCGAGTGGGCCCAGAGATACCTCTCCGTTTACACGGAGTGACAAATCCCAGTCTCGATTCGTGCCAACCCAACAGACACTTTCGGAGATACCTGTAGTGCACCTTTATAGCCACCCAGTTACGTTGTGATGTTTGGTACACCCAAAGAATTCCTACGGTATCCGGGAGTTGCACAATCTCATGGTCTAAGGAAAAGATACTTGACATTAGAAAAGCTTTAGCATACGAACTACGATCTTTGTGCTAGGCTTAGGATTGGGTCTTGTCCATCACATCATTCTCCTAATGATGTGATCCCGTTATCAATGACATCCAATGTCCATGGTCAGGAAACCGTAACCATCTATTGATCAACGAGCTAGTCAACTAGAGGCTTACTAGGGACATGGTGTTGTCTATGTACCCACACATGTATCTGAGTTTCCTATCAATACAATTATAGCATGGATAATAAACGATTATCATGAACAAGGAAATATAATAATAACTAATTTATTATTGCCTCTAGGGCATATTTCCAACAAGAACACCATGTGAACCTTGGAGGTTGCAAATCTATGAATGACGAGTACAATGGACAAGAAGGAATTGGAACCACTCTGGTTGAAACGAGATAAGAATGAATAAGAATGATATAATTTTGACAGCACTCCGACTGTAAATGGAAGAAATTGAACATGAACTTGAGAAGATGGGATGATACTTGATGAAATCAACAACACACTGCCTCCGGAACTATTGAAAGAGTGGCATAATGGGTAAGAAAGATTTCAGACAGCTCTCCGGTTGAAAAGAGAGGCAAAACTTGATAAGATGAAAGAACTTGAATGAGAACACAACTCTCCTGTTAAATGGATAAGCACGAGAATAACATGATCCTCACAATTCGAGATGATGAGTGAAGAGCACAACATCACAATGCCTCCGGAAGGAAAGAATAGAAGTTAGATTGTTGGGATAAAGGGACGGAGAAGGAAATGAAAACTCCTACCACAATTGCATTTGGAAAGCATCCTTGCAAAGAAGGATTGAACAGAGTTGTTGCAAAATCAACAACGAAAAGCACAAGTTTGTTGTGGGCTTATGGCAAACATCTCAAAACTTGAGGTGAAATTCTGCCACTAACGAAAGACAATTGCTTGTTTGAGATCAAAGAAGAGATGAAAACTGCTTTCGCCGAGAGGATAGGAGAAAACTTGGATCAATGATAAGCACCACAAATAGCAACATCCCTTAAGTTAAGGCTTTAGGTGAAATCTGACACAAGATAACTCCAAGGAAGAAAATGATGGGTTTAAAATACCTCATTTTTGACAACATGAGAATCATCAAACACGAACTCGAATTGTCAAGAATGACATAACACCACCTCAAAAGATAAGGTAGAAAGAATTTCACTTTGGAATGCAAGATGAAGAATACTTGAGCTCCTCAAAACAAGACATGTGTTGAGCACCATGTTTAATTTTGAGTATAGCTTGGCAGATCATAACTTCGAGAGAAATCTTGAAGAAAAATTGAAGAATGAAAGGAATCCTTGACAAACCACCATGTAGAGCCTCCATGAAGAACTCCGGTAATAAAAGGATGATAGAAAGAAAGAGAAGTTGAAAACACAAGGTGAAGCCTTGTAATGATTTAGATGGAGCTTCGTGACGAGATAAAGCGGAAAACTTGGAACTCCGAAAAAGAAAAGATGAAGCCTCTCGAACCGAGAATGTGATATGATTACCAACTCCGGAAAGAAAGATGAATCACTTGTAATCAAGAATTTATTCATCATGAATAATCTCCGGAAGTAAAGAATTAATCACTTGGATGAAACAAGAATAAGAATTATGTTATGCCTATCCTTCACCAATTTAAATTGATGCCAAGCAATGGATTTGGCATACTACTTATTCTCGTAGAAAGGATTAAGAGAGATATAGTGCAAACTTAAGGAAGGTCTTGAACGAACCACCGGTAGGATTGGAAAGAACGAATGAATCCATATGATAACGGAGGAAGAGAAATCTTGAACAAACCGCCGTAAGAATTGAAAATGAACGAAGTAAAGGGGTGAATCGCCGGTAAGAATTAGAGAACAAATCTTCTTGAGGGGATTTAGATGCAAAAGAACGAAGAGACAACGAGCTGATAAAAGAACACTTGAATGGAGCACCGGGATAATTGGATAACGGTAGCTGAAATTTGAGGACGAAGAATTCTTCTGGAATGATAGCCTCCGGTGAAAAGAAATGGAAAGACAACTTCTGACAAACTCCGGATGGTTAAGAAAGAATATCTGACAAATTGAAATGATTCGAGAGGATGGCATGAAGCTAGAATCACGAATATTCGAGAGAACGGACAAGATTTAAGAGATTCTCTTCTTCGGTCTTCAAATGTTGAGAATGATGATGAGAACCACCATGAATTGTTGAGATACTCCGGGAGAATGAAAAGCGAAGGGGGTTGAGCCAACGATGAAGAGAATTTGAAAGCAATCTTGGAGAAGGCATGTGACTGATGGAATCCATTCTTACGTCACACCTTGAAAAGAATTGAGAATAACTCCGGGGGAATTAGAGGAGTCAGGTAAGATCCTGGGAAAAGACCTGTGGGTTAGGGCCCACTCAAAACAACCATCGTTGGAAATGATTTAAAGAGATATTGCACCGGTTGAATTAAATGACTTGAATGAGATAATAATCTCGAAATATCTTGAACGGATTGAGAATGGAAACACGAGCCTTCTGAGATAGTTCAAACACTCTGGATCAAATGAATAGCAAGAAGTGAGCAATTAAGAGGTGCATCGACATGAGAAAGCATTTGACAGGAGGAAAAGAATATGATCAACACTGAAAGCTTGAAATGGATCCACCGGAGAAGAAAAAGAACGAAGGATGATGAACTTGAAGCTCATGAGCATCTTCACAAGGGATCACCGGAACAGAACATTGATTGAAAAGAGTGAAGAGACTTCACATGAATAAATGGATACTTGATTAAAATAAATGAGTCCTTGAAGAAAAAGGGTGGGAGGGCGGGAAAACAAAGGCAACTTGGGTACGGATGAAACGAACAACGTTGGGAAACTGAGAGATGATCTTGCGAATGTTGAAATGATCGGATCCACTTGAAAAGAAGCACACCGGTTGGAAAGAATTGACATGACAACCTCAGTGATCAAAAGGATTAGCACTCCCATAGAAATATGAGAACACCATTTAGGAAAGGTATGGATTCAACACTTGACTTCGAAGCAACTCGAATACCACAAATAAAACAAAACAAAGGATTTGGCTTGCAGAATAAGCCGGAAACAAACATATGATAGAGATTCTGTCTGAAGTTTTCATGGTGGGGCCCACACGGGCTCGAGTGTACAGCACCATCATGTACAAGGTAGTGCACATGACATACGAAGTGTCCCCGAACCAGCATAGCCAAGGGTTCTTTAAGACACAACGAGACCACTATAAAAATGACCGTGGAAAGGCGGACCACTAGACGTCGAACCCCAATCTCATATCATGCATCTGTCGAAAAGATATTCTAGGAGCTACTTGAATTCCCACCTATAAAACTCCCAAAACTTTCTGGTCATGCAATCTAGTGTTGGGGATACAGGGGAAGCAATATATCTCACCCAAACTAACAATACCTACATCCAGCTGTATCCATCCGTCAACACATAACCAAGAAACCTTCGGAAATCATGTACCTCAACCTTCAAAAAGCATCCGTTATACGAGTTATGGCAATACTCCCGAGCTCGCCCCAGTACTGGGTTATCGGGGTTATCTCACCAACAACTGCATAAAAGAGATTTTCGATGTCGACAAAACTCAGGTATTCCAGAACTGCAACGATAAAATTGTGACGACAACACCTCAGAGCTCGACTCCCCAGGTCAAAGCCACATAAATAGACAGGAGGCACCAAGAACAATGTTCTCGTCACAAAACCATCGAAACGATTCCAAGATACCCGCGTGATCCTAAAAAAAATTGAGTGAAATTTGAGGAGAGGAAAGTCAAACATCTACGTCAGGAAACCTCACCAGAGCGACGAAGGGGCTGAGGAGTAAAAAGAATCATACTCTCTGATATATATAATCCTAAGACTCAAAATAGTTTTCTTCTAGACTCAACAACGGCCAACAATCAAGGGGGATCCTAGGGTCGGTCGAGGCTCTGATACCAACTTGTCACGCCCAATATGCGACCCTATCCAAAAGGAACTCGAAGGTCCCACCAAGGATAGACCCGCATATTGAAACGCTTTTGCAAGGTGGATATCATTACATCAACATTACATAATAGATGGGGATACATACATAAGGCATACAATGCCACATGAATACAACATCACAATACATCAGAGCATCATCCGACTACGGATGAATCATAAACAGAAACTCAAACGACATCCACCCTGCTAGCCCAGGCTGCCGACCTGGAACCTATCCCCTGATCGAAGAAGCAGAAGAAGAACTCAACGCAAGCAAGCATCGCTCTCGCGTCATGATCATCGCATAACCTGTACCTGCAACTGTTGTTGTAGTAATATGTGAGCCACGAGGACTCAGCAATCCCATTACCATGGGTATCAAGACTAGCAAAGCTTAAAGGGGAAGGACGGGTAAAGTGGTGAGGCTGCAGCAGCGACTAAGCATATATGGTGGCTAACATACGCAAATAAGAGCGAGAAGAGAACAAGCGGAATGGTCGTGAAACTAGCAATGATCAAGAAGTGATCCTGAACTCCTACTTACGTCAAACATAACCCAAAGACCGTGTTCACTTCCCGGACTCCGCCGAGAAGAGACCATCACGGCTACACACACGGTTGATGCGTTTTAATTCGGATCTGGTGTCAAGTTATCTACAACCGGACATTAACAAATTCCCATCTGCCTATAACCGCAAGCACGGCTTTCAAAAGATTATACCCTGCAGGGGTGTCCCAACTTAGCCCATGACAAGCTCTCGCGATCAACGAAGGAATAGACCTTCTCCCAGGAAGACCCGATCAGACTCGGAATCCCGGTTTACAAGACATTTCGACAATGGTAAAACAAGACCACCAAAGTCGCCCGATGCGCCGACAACCCCGATAGGAGCTGCACATATCTCGTTCTCAGGGCAACACCGGATGAGACATCCTACGAGTAAAACCAGCCCTCGAGTTACCCCGAGGTGGCCCCGTAGTCTACTCGGTTCGGACCAACACTTAGACAAGCACTGGCCCGGGGGGGGCTAAAATAAAGATGACCCTCGAGAGAGCGACTCCCAAGGGAAAAGGTAGGTGGTGGTGAGGTAAATGGTAAAACCAAGGTTGGGCCTTGCTGGAGGAGTTTTATTCAAAGCGACCTGTCAAGGGGGTCCCATAAACCACCTGACCGCGTAAGGAACGCAAAATCCGGGAACATAACACCGGTATGACGGAAACTAGGGCGGCAAGAGTGGAACAAAACACTAGGCAAAAGGCCGAGTCTTCCACCCTTTACCAAGTATATAGATGCATTGATAATATAAGAGATATTGTGATATCCCAACCAAAATCCTGTCCACCATGGAGCAATCTTCAACTTCACCTGCAACTAGCAACGCTATAAGAGGGGCTGAGCAAAGCGGTAACATAGCCAAACAATGGTTTGCATAGGAAAGGTGTCAAAGGTTAGAGGTTCATGGCAATTTGGGATGGCTTGATAAACAGGTGATAGGTAGCGCAGCATAGCAATAGAACGAAGCAACTAGCATAGCAATGATAGTAGTGAGATCCAGGGTAGCGGTCATCTTGCCTGAGATCCCGCACGGAAGAAGAACGAGTCCATGAAGAAGACAAGCGGACGTAGTCGAACGAATCCTCACAATCGCAACATAACCGGAACTAAGAAGCAACACCGGAAAGAAACAAACAACATGGTAAACACACAAGCATAATCATGGCATGATGCACAAACAAGTATGATGCATGTCCGGTTTAATGAGGCATGGCATAGCAAGTGCAACAAACAATACTACAAGTTAAGTGGAGATCAATATGCAACGAGTTGCATATTGAAGAAACACCACATGCAAGTATTTAGTTCGCTCTCGTTTAGGTACACATCAATATTAAATGTTGATTAACATGGCAAGAGGTGAAGCATAAGAAAACTACCTAACTAGGCAAGTTTAAATGAGGCCGGAAGTAACAAACAACAATTCCGGAAAATCCCCATATGCAAATTATGGATTTGGTACTGTTCTGCCCTAAACACAATTTTAATGTTGTTAAACAGGAAAATAAAGTGCACCATGTTAAACTAGGCGTTTTTCCACCCCATTTACATATCAAGTTTATTAAAATCGGAGCTACGGTTAATTAGTTATGAAATAAATCATTTTAACATGGCATTTAAGCAAACTAACACAAACAGCATTTTAAATATTTTAACATGGGATGAAAATGACATATTATTAATCTACACAATTTTCTGATCATTTTACATATATAAAACATTTTAATATGATGCACGGTTTAAGAGATATTAAATGCATGATGCTTAGGGGGTTTTCTGTAAAACTGTTAATCCTCGGATAAATAGACAAATCGCAGCACAGGAAAAAAACAAGACACGGGCCGAATCTGTCTGGCCCAAAGTGCACATGAGAGGGGGAGGGGTCTGCTCACCATGGGCCAAGCCCAGGTCGATGGAGATGGCCGAAGCAGGCCGGAGGAGATGGGCCAGCGGGGGGGCGCAACCCACGTGCAGCCCACACGCGGTGGCAGTGCATGTGCTCGCATGCACACGAGAGCATGCTTGCCGGTGCGGCCATGGCGCAGGGCGGCACGGGTGCGCTGGCCGGCGGGGAGGCTAGGAGGAGGCCAGGGTTGCGGGAACAGGCGGATCCGGTCGGCCGGCGCCGGATCCGGGCAACAGTGACGGTGGGCGGAGGTCCGGGAGGCGCAGCACTCCGGCGGCGGCACCATGGGTGGTGGCGCTTCCTGGAAAGAGGGAGAGAGAGCGAGCCAGTGAGGGAGAGGGAAGGAGAGGGAAGGAGGAGAAGGGGCGGGCGGCGCTGGCCTGGCAGGGCGGCACGGGTGCTCCGGCGAGGGTGCTCACCGGCGGGAGGCGACAGCGGTTGCCGGCGTCGGGCAGATCGGGCGCGACCGAGCCCTCCTGCTCGGGGACGAGGGGAGCAGGCGTTGGGCGCGAGCGAGTGCCTGCGGGCCAGGACGGCGGTGGCTCGGGCCCGGGCGAGCTGCGCCTGGGCCTGCAGGGCCGCGGGAGGTGGGAGGAAGGCTGCGGGGCGCGTGGCGCTCTCCCGTTGGCTGGGAGGCGACTGGAGCGGCAGCGCTGGCGAGTGGGACGGTGCCAAGTGGTAGACGGGAGGTGGTCGGGCATGAAAAACGAGGCGCCGGCGGCTGGGAGGTTAGGGGAGGAGGCTAGGGGTAGGTTTAGCCCGAAAATGGACGTGGGGGTGTCCATTTATAGGTAGGAGGGGCTAGGTTAGGGGGAATTGAGGGCTTTCGAAGCCCTCCGATCATGATCGTGCGCTCCGGACAGAGAGGGGGACTAGGTAGGCTGTGAAGAGAGGTTGGTCTGAGTGGAGAGAAGAGAGAGAGAGGCCCAGCGGCAGGTTTCGAAGACCGAAACATCCGACGAAGGTACCGGCAACGGTACCGCTATATTTAACGGTTGGGCTATCAAATGGACTCTGAATGTGATGAAACTTGGCAGGCGCTCTGTCTACACTATAATAAGACCGCACGACAAGTTGCAACCCATTCCGAGATCATTTTTATGCCACTTATAAAATAATATTTCGGAGGTGCCGCGGGCGCGTGTGAGAGTGTCGGGGCTCGGAATGGACAACGGAGAGAACCAGCGGAACCCGAACGGATGCAAGTTTTTATGAAAACGATGCCGATGCAATGCGAATGATGACATGAGACGAGGTGCATAACAAGAACAAAATGCAAAACAACAGACAAAAACCCAACCACGGAGAAAATAATAAATCACATAGCCGGAAATGGCAAGAGTTGGAGTTACGAATATGGAAAGTTGTATCCGGGGCGTTACAGGCTTGAAGCTCATTTGAGATGTCAGTGAGGCGATCGAAGGTTTGTTGGACATTTTCATTGTCGAGTCTCTTGAAGCGGTTGAAGAGATTCCGAAGAACATCAACTCGAGAGTCACGCTGAGTTGAGACTCCTTCATTCACTTTGGACAGCCTATCCCAGATAAGCTTAGCAGTTTCCAAAGCACTCACTCTTCCATACTGTCCTTTACTCAGATGGCCACATATGATATTCTTCGCTTGAGAATCGAGTTGCTTGAATCTCTTCACATCGGTAGCGTTCAGTGAGGGTGAAACAGAGGGAACACCATTTTCCACAACATACCAGAGATCGTTGTCAATTGCCTTGAGATGCATTCGCATCTTGTTTTTCCAGTAGGGGTAGTCCGTTCCATCGAAGGTAGGACACCCAGCCGAGACCTTGATCATACCTGCGGTCGACATAACTAAAACTCCAGGCGGTTAAACCAAAATCACACAGAACAAGGGAGTACCTTGCTCTGATACCAACTGAAAGTGCGTTATGTCGACTAGAGGGGGGTGAATAGGCGATTTTTATGAATTCTTCACTGAGGAATTTGCCGGTGAGGAAATTCCTTAGCGAAGAACTATTAGCAGCGGAATAAGTACTCAAAAGTAAGCATAACAGAGTGCACGCATAGTCATCATGATGAAACGAAGACTAGCACAGAGTACAGAAAGCGTAATCACAGGATAACACAAGATGAAGACAAACAGACTGAAGAAATTGAACTGAGGAAATTGAGAAAGTCTTCAGTCAAAGTCTTCAAACACAGATATGAACAAACACTCAACACAGTAATGAGGAAATGAAAGGGTTGAGGAAATAGAACCAGTTAGGTTGGTGAAGACATTGATTTGGTAGACCAGTTCCAACTGTTGTCTCAGTTGTACGTCTGGTTGGAGCGGCTGAGTATTTAAACTCGAGGACACGCAGTCCCAGACACCCAGTTGCTGAACACGTAGCTCAGGACACCCAGTCCTCACCGTATTCTCCTTGAACTAAGGTCACGCAGACCTCGTCCAATCACTCGTGGTAAGTCTTCAGGCGACTTCCAAACCTTCACAGACTTGGTCACTCGACGATCCACAATTCCTCTTGGATGCTCTAGACCTTCACACCTAACCGTCTGGAAGAAGCACAGTCTTCAAAGGTAACAAGCGTCGGATCCACGCGGGATCAATTTCTTCAGTGATGCTCAATCACTTTGGGTTTTGTAGGTGTTTGGGTTTGGGATTTTCCTCACTTGATGATTTTCGCTCAAAGTCCTCGGAGGATGGGTTGCTCTCAAATGACAAGTGTCAAGTTCTCTCGGAGCAGCCAACCAGCTAGTGGTTGTAGGGGCGGCTATTTATAGCCTAGGGAGCAGCCCGACATGATAAGACATAAATGCCCCTCAATGATATGACCGTTAGGTGGATAAGATATTTTGGGACAGCTGGCACGCAGCACAGCAATGGTCGGAAATTTGACTCTCAAATTCCTCAGGTCTATCATGTTCCTCACTGTGTAGGTAATTCGCACTGGCGAATTCCTAACTCCTCAGTCAGAACAAATTCATCAGCGACTAGAAGAACTTCGTCTCTGTCACTGAAGAAAGTGGCTGAACTGTATGAGATTTCCAAAGGCTTCACTCGAAGGGATTGGTAGGTGTAGGATTTTGAGTTGAGCATCACATGGAAATTTTTTCCTTAGTATTTCCTCGACCCCCTTTAACAGTACGGTGTTTCCTATGACTCAAGAAAGAGAAAATGAAACTACGAAAACAAAAGTCTTCACACTTCATGTTCCACAAATGAATACCAAGTCTTCAAGGTCACACCAATTTCTTCACTTTCAAAGTCTTCAGAAAGTCTTCAGAATATCAAAGTCTTCAGTTGAAGAACTTCATTTTTAGGGGTCGACTTTCTCTGTAAATATCAAACTCCTCATAGACTTATAGACCTGTGTACACTCACAAACGCATTAGTCCCTTAACCTATAAGTCTTCAATACACCAAAATCACTAAGGGGCACTAGATGCACTTACATATAGTTCAACAAATAAAAACTCATATTTCATCACACGTCGCGCCCGGCGTCGCCCTTGAGCCTCCATAGGTGCTCTATCAGATCTTGCTGCAGTTGATGATGCACCTGTGGGTCTCGGATCTCCTAACGCATACTGAGGTAGGCAGTCCAGGTTGCTGGTAGCTGGTGATCAACTTGAGCAAGAGGACCCTGCCTATGGTATGGTTCAGTGTCAAACACTGGCTCTTCCTGCTCGCTCTCAATGATCATGTTGTGCAAGATGACACAGCAGGTCATGATCTCCCACGTTTGATCTTTCGACCAGGTCTGAGCGGGGTACCGGGAAACAGCAAATCAAGATTGGAGCACACCAAATGCCCGCTCGACATCCTTCCTACAAGCCTCCTGAATCTTCGCAAACCAGACGTTCTTGCCTCCAGGCACAGGGTTTGAGATGGTCTTCACAAATGTCGACCATCTTTGATAGATGCCATTAGCTAGATAGTACCCCTTGTTGTAGTGCTGCCCATTGATCTCGAAGTTCACCGGAGGAGAATGACCTTCAACAAGCTTGGCAAAGACAGGAGAGCACTGCAGCACGTTGATGTCATTGTGAGTTCCTGGCAATACCAAAGAAGGAGTGCCAAATTCAGAGGTCATGTGTGGCCACCGCCTCAAGTACCACACTGCAACTGCTTTTGGCGCCTTTGTACATCCCCTGTCAAGCAAATGGGCAATTCTTCCATTTCCAATGCATACGGTCAATGCTTCCAAGCATCCCAGGAAATCCTCTTGCTGCATTCTGTGCTAGGATCCGAGCAGTGTCTTCCGCATTGGGTGTTCTCAAGTATTGTGGTCCAAACACTGCCACCATTGCCCGACAGAACTTGTAAAAACACTCTATGCTGGTGGACTCGGCCATGCGCCCATAGTCGTCCTGTGAGTCACCGGGAGCTCCGCATGCAAGCATCCTCATCGCTGTCGTGCATTTCTGGATAGAGGTGAATCCAAGTTTGCCGGTGCAATCCATCTTGCATTTGAAGTAGTTGTCGAACTCCCGGATGGAATTCACAATCCTGAGGAAAAGCTTTCTGCTCATCCGATAACGGCGCCAAAATGTTTTGTCGCCGTGAAGTGGAGCATCGGCGAAGTAGTCAGAGTAGAGCATGCAGTAGCCTTTGAGACGATGACGGTTCTTTGCTTTCACCCGCCCCGGCGTTGAACCACCTCGCCATGGCTTTTCATTGCTCGCCAGCAGCTGGGCGAGGGTGGCGAGTACCATGAGATGCTCTTCTTCCTGGACGTCGGCCTCGGCTTCCTCCTCCAGCAGCGCGGCGAGCGCTTCCTCGTCATCCGAGTCCATCGCCGAGGCAGGCAAATCGCCGAACACCTTGCGCCCGGTTGGCGTGCACCCGCCGCCAAACTGCCCCTCCACGGCCGGAAACGTCGGCCGGAAATGCCCAGCTGCTGTGGGAGGGGCTGCCGCGGCGAACCTCTGCTACTTTTCCAGCGGGAAATGGCTATCTAGCGGTGAAGGGCAGCGGGCGGCGCCGGGATATAGCTAGTGGCGGCCGAGAGCGCGGGGGGTGGGAGGCGAGTCGGGGAAGAAAATCTTGACTTTTCACCTGACGGCGTGGGCCAGTCGCGCTTTTCCCTTGCGTCGGAGCTCCCGAGCGCCCCCAGTGCGCCGGGTTCGGCCTGCAACCGCCGGGCAGAAAAAAGAATCGAACCGGCGCTTTTCGTCGTCCTGGGGGCGCGACTGGGGCGTCTTTTTGACACCGGCGCCAAAAAGTCGCTCTGAAGGGGTCTGTTGGGGGCTCGGCTGGAGATGCTCTAAGGCCCTCAACGAGTGCAGCTAGCTCACCCGCAAGATCTAGCCTTAAATGACGCGTGGCGCTTAAAGATTTTCTTCTATAGAAATATACGCCTCTAAAGGCTAATATGGGATGGTCTTGTTTTTTCTAATTGTTATTTAGCCCATTTTAATATGTATATGTACGTACAGGGCCCAGCTAACTTCAATAGCTCAGTCGCTCTGCATGCATGTTAGCATGTAGATATAGTGATGTGGCATACCTACCACTATGGATGGCTTTACTTAATCTCTGCACTCCACGGACCTTTTCAACACAACACACACGTACGTACGCCCCAACCGATGCTGCATGGATGCAACCATGCAAGCACGGTGCGTCGTCGTGTACGTACGTACGTACCGGCACCGCGCCGGTCGACCGTGAGCAATGGACGTACGCGTGCGCGGGACAGGCCGGAGCGTTGGCTGGCTAGCCCAACTGGCCAACTAGCACAGGGATCAAAGCTAAGTACGCGTGTACGTGTACGCGCGCAAGCACGTTGGGATCAAAGCCGCTCACGATGTAGTAGCAGCAACCCTTTTGTGCATTTGTGTGTGCTGTCGGTCCTAACAAAATAACCGTGGCGTGCGTGCAATGATGCGCTGTATCCACACGTACGTGTACCTCGCTGCATGTCGTGTCGTTTGCCCATCTCCATATCTCTGACTCCATGCACTGCTGCGTACTACGGTACTAGTACGTACTTATGTACTGGTCCAGCATATATGGGCGATCGGTCGAGCTTATTGCTCATGAAACACCAACACTGCACGTACTTTGTACTCCGTATATACAGTGTTTTACCGGTAAAGTACGCACGCTGGTCGTTTCCTCTCTCGGTAAAACGATGAAGTTAACTGTGCCAAAAGTGTGGGAGATCGATCGACCAAACGGCGGCTCTGAAGTTTACGGTATGGTCCATGTACGCCTTGTCTAGTGATGTTTTTCTAGTACTCCAGCAAAGCTCTGATGAACAGATCTGACACAGACGGACAACTACTCCTGCTTTGCAACATGATGGTTGGTTGACTACATGTGCATGTACGCGGTCTTGTTGCCCGGCCCGACTGAGTTGGTGTGTGTCCTAATAATTACATATGATTCTGATCACGGCCGATGATGCATGTTACCACCTTGACTCTGGCCTCGGTCACACCATCGCCATCCGAGCGCGTACTTGAAGGTCCAGATGAAGTGGTGGCTATACACACATCGGTTCCACTGTTAATTAATCTCATCCGGACACGTGCAGACTTTTCAGCTTAACGCGTGCCACTAAGGCAGAGGTGGGTGGTATCAATCCATCGCAATCACAAAGTCTAGGGGTGTCAGTGAAGTTGCTTGCCGTATGCGCATGTGCCTTGCGTTCCTTCTGCGTGTTTGCTACTCCCTTCGTCCCATAATATAGAAATATTTTTTCATATCTTGATAATAGCGGGTTATCATTCGATTTTACTAGGAAAAGGACACGTGACATGGAACTCTGACTCCCCGGCAGGAGACAAGGACGTCCTTGTGACGTTCCCATGACAATGAGTTCGAGGCTTGACTGTGCGGGTGCGCAGGTGGTTGATGGTGCCATAGCGAGGGATTACAATGATGGTCAGACGGCGACGACTCATGCAGAGTCTGGGGTTTTGGGATGGGCAGTGTTGTCGGTTATGCAGGTCTTGGAAGGCAGCTCGGGTGCAAGCTGGAAGACAGCCAGGAGGAAGAAAGCACCATGTACCGGAATCGACTTACACTGATTTTCTTTTCCAAACGATTAAATATGACCTATCCCTTCCGTCCTTAAATACTTACCCATATTCATACGAAGAACAAATGAACAATACAACAAGATAATTGACAAAATATGAGTGATTTATGTCTCAGATCATCCTTAAATGTGAATCGCCGATGTTCATCGAAGAACAAATGAACCACACAATGAGGTAGGTGACTCTTTCCTCTTCTTTTTTTTTTGAAAAATGGTCAACCACTATGACAGTTGGGGGCAAAGGTGATCACGCCACAAGCCTGGGCGACCCCGATGAGAAGAAGTTTTTGGCCGGTGAGACCAAATTGTGAGCTCCTCAATAATTGAGCGGATTGTATCCACATGTGAGAGGCACACATCATTAAAGACCACTTGATTTCTCGCCTCCCAATTTTTCCAGAGCACTGTTTAGAAGGATGAAATCATTGATGGTGGAAGGCAAAAAAAAAATGAGACAATGTTAAGGCCCGCAATTTACTGATTTGGGTAGCTCAGATTCTCCTTAAATTTTGGAAGAGCGATGGTACTACAACTCCATTGTGCGAAGAGATTTTGTACGTGTGCGGCCCAACCGACCGACCGACCGACCGACCGGCCGGCCGAATCGAATCGGGTCCGATAACACGCGGAAGCGGAAGCGTGGTCGGTCGGTGTTCCGTCGCGCACACGTGACGGAAACGAAGAGACGGTCAGACACGACGCGCCAAGCGGCGCGAAGGCACACGCCACCGACGTCGTGCGTGCCTCCATAATAAGCGCGCGAGCAACCCCCCGCCGCCAATCCCCAGCCCTGACCGGCGCGATCAACCGACCATGGCCAGCGACGAAGCGCTCCGCCGCTTCTACTCCGACGACGACGACTCCGACGGCGGCATGTATGCGTATCACCACTACTTTGACGACGGCCAGGATGACGCCGGGAGGGACGAGGAGGGGGCGCCGCAGCAGCCGGTGGTCAGGAGGAAGAAGGCCGCCGACCGCAGGGCGCCGCGTGGGCCGCTGAGGTCGGTCAGGCGGCGCTCGGGGCTGCCGACGGGATGCGGCGACGGCGCCGGGCCGTGGGGCGGAAAGCAGCGGAGGAAGCTCCTGGCTTGGCGGCTGCGGTGGAAGGTTCAGCGGCGGCAGGCGAGAGAGAAGGCGCGGTGGTCCGGCGTCAAGGCGCCGCCGGGCCTGCTCGACCCGATCTTCCTGGACCTCGAGATTGATCTTGGTGATGATTAACGAGTGGCCTGAGCATACGAGTAGAGTAGTATCTGCTTAGTTCTTCTGTGTGGGGAACGTTTCCGCTGGCCCTAAATAAAATGGAAAGTACATTCAGTCTAACTTGATTCGCAAATGGTGGAAACGCTGTTAAACCGAGCCATTTGCTTATGGTCGTTGCTTTGGTTAATTTATTATCCATGCGAGGAGTTATGTTCCAAGTTCATTTAGTATAGTGGGTTATGAACTTACTGGATTTTTCATGAATCTACAAAGATGGTTTTGATCTGTCATTTTCAAAAGTTAAACAATCAGGATCATCTTCTATTAGCATAAGCACGGTGATAACAATCATTTGATTGAAATTTGGTGAGCATCCCAGTGACCAAACTGATCCATCTTTCAGCAAAGACCATCTTCCTCGTTATTGAACCAAAATAAGAGCCTTCTCATTTTGAGTGCCTTGTACTTGAAGGAACCAAGAGTGATGACTGAATTTGGCGGAGTTCTTGCTCGCTCCTTTTCCATTAATGGATGTACACATGATACATGCATTCCAATACGAAATTACATTCTGAATTCGGGACCAATAGTTTCAGATAACATTTTATCCAAACAGCAAAAGGAGCCAAGGAATCCAACACAATATTGCTCTTAAACGTGACATGAGTAGCAATTAGCAGAGTTACATACCGTAATAATTAATTATACTTATGTAGAACAGGTTTGCGCCTGGAACTCAACAAAACTATCAGACTACCGCGACATGGAGAAGCAGGGAGTCCATATATACCATGTGCATGGCATGTGCACCAAACAAACTGACTGATTGCGAGCAGCTACTCAAGACTTCTCGTCAGGAGCGCCAGATAAATGGGCCTTCTCGATGTGGCGTGTGATCTGTGAAACTGCGTAGTGAGAGGCACTTGATGCGGCATAGTAGGATGTCACAGTGAGCTGGGCAAACGTTGGGAGCGCGTAAGCTGCAAAAAACAAAGCAGCAGATGATCAGGCATTATGTCTCAAAAATGCGATTCCTCTGACTACATGCTCCAGCGTATGGCTGGTGAGTCTTCAGGAGTATTTTTAGTTTTCAATATAACAGGCACAGGATAAGAAATTGCTAGTTTACCTAGCTAATGTTGGCAACATGCCTGACAACATGTAGATACAAAAAAAGACTTAACATCCAACAATCAATTGAGGCTAAGATTAAAAATATCTTTAAGAGGAGCATCGGAGATTTGTAATAACCCAAGATTTACCATATCCTCTAATAGATTAGAAATAAATGTAGGAACTTCAGAGATTTGGAAGCCAAGATTTATCATAGGCTCTAATCTGCCAAAGTGCAGATGACCCACTTCGAGTTTGAGGTCACGTCTTGTTAACCTAAGAAATTTAAGACTCGTAGAACTAGGAAGAACAGGATACATGTCTTCTGTAACTTTGCTCAGCTGTCAATTTTTACGTGGTTATTAGGATAACAGAAATTGGCAAGGTATATGCGATGCTTCAAGAAAGCTAAAATGAAGCATACCCCATGTCCAGTCCCAACCTGATCAAATAATTCCTTTCTATTGCACCTAAAATCTATATCTGCAACCTCAATACAGGATTTGCAAGTAAATGCTAGGCTGAGAACTATATAGAAATATACAGACAGATACTAAACAAAAAATGATGGTGGATCACACTATTTTCTTATGGTCACTTTCTCTGTGCACCCTTAACAAATGCGTACAGGCCATAGAGGTTCACAATGATTACCAATGAATAAACAAAACAAGAAGAAAAAGAACATATTCCAGGTTTTTTAGCTATAATATGCAAATTTCTATACGGGGTGGGGGGGGGGGGGTATTTGTTGTCAACGCTAATTTCAAGATCCTTTTTAGATAAGAAAATGATAACTGAACTTCGTTGCAAAAACTTACCCCCAAATAAAGCACTGGCACCAGAGAATAAGATCAAAGGAGGGACCTGCACAAATAAAATATCACCTCCAATTAAATGAAAATGTAAAAACAATGTGAACTTAACAGTTACAGAAACTGCTACGAGTGCCAAACATAAAGCAGATAAATGAAAATCCATTGCCAGTTGCACCGAGAACACATGATAAAAAAGCTCCAAGGCAAGTAAATAACACATGTCATAATCTCAGCAGTCTAAAAGATGGCAGCAAACCAGAACTTATGTTAAGTTTGAATTTTCTAATGCTGAAAATGAAGAAAACCCATGTTTATGATCCTAAACTTAACCCTTTTTTTTCCAAAAATCTGTCCAGCCAGTAATACACTCGAACAGGTGCCTTGGAAGATGGCGTTTCTTTACCTACGTCAGTATCATTTGTTCAAAAATTAAGCAAATATCATTTGATCCTTTAAAATTCAGTAAATACCCTGATCTTGTTCTTGAATGCTACACACAGCTATGTTCAAAATCGTAAAGAGAGGTTTTGCTAATTAGTTTCCTTTAGTGTTCCTATCCGTATAGAATGGCAGAAGTTTTCTTGATTAACTTATCATTCCTGTAGCATACACCAAACAGCCTATACTCGTATAGAGTTTGATGTGATCATATACTTATTTCTAGAGGAACTGGGATCAATTTGCGCCAAACTTTCAGTCATTCTCCTGATTAACTAATGATAGATAACCTCCTTCACTACATACATCTTCTAGCGTCACAAATGTAATAAGATGCATCAATCTTTTAAAGTATCCTGACAAAAATGTAAATTCAACAATCAAGATGACTAAGCTGAATCAAAGGGATTTTCTTGCATACTAGCATCTAATGAACCGAAATCAAGACTTACCCCAACAAGTAAGTGCAGCCACTTGGGCCCCTTCACATGCTTCTGGACAAACGGGATCCCTGTTTCAAAAACCAAAACATTCAATTTTTCATCCAGAGCATACCTGGCTAACAACTAAGCAATGGGCCGAAATCAAACACAACGAACCTGTATTAAACCCGTGCACCGCACTGAGCATCGCCCCGGCGCCAGAACCAGTCTGCAGCAACAGGACAGGCAGGAAGCAAGCACACAAGTTAGCGACGAATCTCCCCAATTAAGGATCTCGGGCAGGCGCCCGTAGAAATTAAGCAGCAAAAAAAAAGGGGGCGAAATCGCGTTACCACGGCGGTGGCGTCGTGCAGGACGGAGGTGATGGCCCAGTCGCGCCCTCCCTGCGCAGCCGTCCAAGAGAAAAGCATAAGCATCCGTTCAGAACGAACCGCGGGGCGGATGGAGGAGGAGGAATCGGGAGAGGGGGGAAGGGGGGTTGGCGAGTACGTACGGAGCTGGTGGTCGGGTTGAGGAGGGAGAGGCAGCGGGGGCAGCGGGCGGAGCCGAGGCCGGGGTTGATGGTGGGGTCGCGGTGGAGGTGCGCGCCGCTGCGGAGCTTCTCCTCGTACACCTCCCGCGTCCCCATGTTCGCCGGCGGCTCCTGAGTTGAGGGAGGGGGAGACGTGGACGGCTTTGGGGGAGAACGTGCTGGAGGCGTCAGATTTACCGGGCTAGGCACGATCAGAGCCCAAATAGATATCGCACTTTTCCTTTTTGGGCCGGGATGGCAGCCGAGCCAACCGCCGGCAGAACACGCCCATCGTGGGAAATACCCTGGCGCAACAAAAATGTGCTGTTCGGGAGAGCAACTAGTTGTTTTTCAAAAAAAAAAAGGTGAGGGTGGAGGAGAGCAACTAGTTTATGAGCCCTCCTTCGGGAGTATTGGCACGCTCCCGGCCGTCGCCACGTGTCGCTTTCTCGGCACTCCCTTCAGATTTTATTTTTTATTTTTTTCACACGATTTTTCGGCTTTTTAAACGGGTTTTTTCTGGTTCTTTTTGAGTTTTTGGTTTTTCATCGGTCTTCCTCAGCTTTTGGAACAAAAAAATCAGAAAAAAAAGCATGAAAAAACGCATTTCCTTTTTTTGGCTTCTGAGAGACGCAGGTTTTACTTTCGTGAGAGCCAATGTTTTGCTTTCACGAGAGACACGGCCGTGCCTCTTGAATACGAAAAAAAATGTGTTTTCTTTTTTTTTCTTTAGCGAGAGGCACGGCCGTGCCTCTCGAATACGAAAAAATGTGTTTTCTTTTTTTTCTTTTCGCGAGAAGCACGGTCGTACCTCTTTCGGAAAGGGGAAACAACCGTGCTCCTGATTCGGTTTTTTCTCCGATTTTTTTCGTGAAACAAAGTACGTCAACCTATCAATATGGGATCTAGTTTTGAAGATCTCGACGCGAGAAATCCAATGACGAAAACGGTTCAAGATTTAGACGCATGGTTTAAAAGATAAAACGATTTGAATACACGAATCTACGAAAAAAGAGAAAGCTCTCAGGTTGTGACAAGTGACGAACATGCAGCACGCCACTTGTCATAGCTTAGGAAGGCGGGAGTGTTCTTTGCAAGGAGAACTCCCCAACTAGTGATTTTTGTTGTTCGGTTAAGCAAGCCCCTGTTCCCCGACGATAGCCCCACAGCTAACGCTTTCGCGCAGGGCCCGATCCTAATAGGCCGACACATTCAGCGACGCCATCGCGAAGTGTCCTGCGCGACTGCTAAAATCCCCCACAAAATGCATCAGACACCCAGTGTTCCTTACAACTTGAGCTGCTGAGTGTAAGCAATTCATAGGCTGTGCGAACATTTAAGAACTACTAGTAAGCTTGCACGTGCAACGCACGTATATACTAACACGCATTATGTCAAACATCTATAGTTGCAAAGAAATGTGATATGCTAGTCTATAGTTGCAAAGAATTGTGATATGTGCTAGTCTATACGCATAATATATCAAACATCTATAGTAGTACAGAAATGTAATATGCGCTATTCTTGAAAACAAATAAATGAAAATGCAGTCTGTGTAATGAATAAGGATTATCTGAGATGATAAGTACAACATCTTCCAAAATATTCATGGGATAACAACTTAATTATTTAAAGTGCATTGTTTGACCATTTACACAAAATAAGAGCTTATTTGAACAGTTGGCAAAAAAGGCTTGTAAATACAAGCTCCGTCCTGAACTAACTCTCGTTGTAATGAGTGTATCTAGATACACTCGTTTCAACAACAGTTAGTCTGAGCGAAGAAAGTATTAAACAAGGTGTTTGAGTTGTCCAAAACAAAAAAAATCAGAAACGAAGATACATCCATGATATAAACAGAAAATGTGTGGATACCTATTACATAATATAAACAGAAAATTCTTTTAGTTGATTATTCATATGAAGTCTGAGCTACTCACTGATGTCTGCCGAGAGCCTGCTCTCTGCAAATGCTAACGAATAGAAGGCCACAACGTGTTCATCCGTCTAATAGACGGGCCCTCGCCTTCTGCCGAGAGCCGTCATCTCAGATATAGACTTTGAAGCCATTCTTAAAGATACCCATTCATGTACAAAATTGCATAAATTTGACAAGCGCTCATCGATACACGAATCTTTGTTTTGACCATCTTGATGGCCTTGTAAATGCCTGAAATATGAGCAGCCACAACTCAAAGCACATTTGACGGTGTTCCTCTACAGTACTAAAATATTTTTAGTAGTAGTGAACCTTACAAAATAATTTATTCAAAATCAGTAACGTCTTCTCTGTTCATTTTTCCAGGATCAGGGACCATCATGTATGAGCCCAATATATTCCTGGAAAAAACAAAGATTACCATGTAAATGTGCTATAAATATCAAACATAATCTTTACTAAACGTGCCGCATGATTAGGCCCACTGAGTTCAATCTAATGGCTAGTGTTAATGTAATATGTTCCCAGTGTGCACTTTCAGATTTACATTGACTGACCATATTCCACCGCAGAGGATACAAACTCAGGCACACTCCACCGCAGAGGAGGATACAAATTCAGGCACACTCCACCAAAACCCCTACAATCACGCATAATGCAAGCCACGCAAATAAAAAGAGACATATATCCCATAAAAAAGGAACAGATCCCTAGGCTGATCCCCTCGCCGCACGGAAGCATCGTCGCCTTCCTGATTACCTCGCCGCTGACAGCAGCGTCACCTTCCTGGCCGGCACCCTCCCCGCCCTGCACCTACCCATCAAGTGTGGGGTTGTTTCTCCATCACCTCCTCACCACGGACAGGCCGTCAGCTCCCTGCACCTCCTTCGCCATCCTCTAAAACATCACACAAGATTTTAATACGATATTAGACATATGTTCTTCTCGTTCTTCTAATTAGCATGAACAGTAATGGTTACATGGTGTGCTTCATGCCTCTTTCCCAAAACAATGTTAAAACAGACTATGTTCTGAATAGAATGAGCAGATTATGGATTTTTAAGTGCGGATGAGAGAGTGGTCTGAGCAAAAGAATGTTAAAACAGACTACCTTACCAGAACTACCTATCAAAATGGTTTGCTGCAAAAAAAGAACACATTTATAATTCCTTATGCTAATCTCTTTGTTCAAGAACACTTCCTGACAAGCCAATCTCTATCAGATTTTGCAATGTCATTAGATAATTTTCTTATAGCCTCCTGCGGGTCTGCATGCCAACATTTTTTTCCACATGATCAAGCATGAATGCCTTCGTAAATAAAGCAACTCAAAATGGTGCAGTCGATTCATAGGGTGCTCTCTAACCGTGCTTGAATAATAAATTTGTTCGTGAGCTGCATCTGCAATATTGGGCCATGAATTTACTACAAATACATCTCATTTATAATTTAATCTTGGTATGGTTGCAAATGTCAGAAGGGGAGCCTTGGCGCAGTGGTAAAGCTGCTGCCTACGAATAGAAGTCAAGCTATATTTAATCTTTTGAGTATGATTTCTTGTGCAATCTATTTTCCATGTAATACCAATCTGATATCTTGGTGATAACATGATCGAGTGAAAGAAAAAAAAATACAGAACAACATTGGGAAAATATATTGCTAATGAAAACAATGTTCCCAGAAAAATATATTGCTTATATTAGAAACATGTTGTAGAAAATGAATCTAACCTAGGGATATATAATATAATATAATAAATATCCTATATGCTTTTGTTTCTTCTATTTTGTTTACATATTTTCTCATTTCTATTGAATAGGATTCTAAAATCATTTCTTAGAGTGGAAATGCGCATAAAAGAGGACACCACTTATAGTTATAGACATTAAGGATATTATAGTATTAATTTAGCCTGACTCCACCCTCCTTAAAGTTTGACTAATTTGAATTACATAGGTGGTGGGGCATATTTATAACAAGTCATAAATAATACATCTGTATAAATGTTTTCTCTACATTCGCTCTATATTACAAGGCTAGCATCTTTTACTGTTGCACAGAATTGAAATCTAAAAGGAAGGTCACATTACCAAGAATTCAACTTTCAGACAATATGCAAAAATGGGAACCATAATCTCAAAAATCTTTTACCACCCTCGTCCATGTCGATGAAAGATTAAATAACTATAGAAAATATAGATGGTACAAAATCTCGTTCCATGACATCACAAGCTCAACGATGGTACAAACGAGCGACTAAACTGATGATAAATGTATACCATGCAGATTGTAGACTTTCGGATTTAACTCCACCAGCTGGTAACAAAACATAACATGGGTGTCCTAATTCCTAAATGGGCGTTGAAGTCCTACAATGATCATAGGACCAGTCCTCTTCTTATGGTTCTATCTACAGGGATCCCAGTGTGTTGGCAGAATCAACATGCATGTGGCCTCAAAACAGAAAGATAAATCATGCCAATATTTTGTATGGACAGATTTGATAGCGATCAAAATGTACCCAATATGCATGACCTTTGGCCTGCGATCCAAATGCATCCAAACGCCCGAGCTCCCGCAGCTCCAAGCTGCCGCCGCCCTGTAGGCTCGCGTCGGCGCCGCGCGCCGCCTCTCGCTGGAGACCATCGCAGCCGGAGGTTCACCGTCAAGGCTGCCACACCCCTGCCCTTCCTCCTCTCCCTTCCTGCCGTTCTTCTATATCTCCTCCTCACCTTCGAAGCTCTCTCTCACTGGAACTGCAGCAGGCCATGGAGAAGCTCAGCCGCTGCCCATCCGACTCGCCGGAGCGGCCTGTCATACAGACATCATTTAATGGCAACCGAGTCTGCATATAACCCTGCATGATTTACTACCTCAGCTATGCTCTATTATGATAGTTGATTAGAGTGATTAAAACCCCAAGAGTATATGAAATGGGTATGATTGTAAAAAAATTATAATAAGCTATACCATGTTTCTGGAGTTGCAATCATTAGGTTGAGAAGGAACAAAACCAAATGAGATGCCTGCTGCATAATTTTCTAGCGGAGAGCCAAACAGTATGGCATCTCCGTCTATCTTAGGAGGTACAATCTGCAGTTTTATGTATGATTTGGACAATTAGCCTCACCAATAATGTTTTTTGTATCACTGAAGAGAAAAGAAGGCGAGACACAATGTTGAATGGATAGATAGCCATCCAGTATCAACCATCTAACAGGAAAAATATGTGAAGACGGTACTAACATCCGGCATTCAACGCTGCTCCCATGATTGCAGAATGGGCAGGAAAAGACCGTATCGAGCTTGTCCATCCGCTTCCGGTGGGTGGCTTAGCGGCCGCCTTCCTCTTCCCCACAATTCAATTTCTCTTCTTCCTTGCAAAACCTACGCAGAGCAGCGGTTAGAATCTACCTATCAAATGATGAGATGATATTTAACACACTAATGGAGTTGCTAGCCGCGAAGAAGAGGACCATCGGGGCTGCGACGGAGAAGAGGACCTGCAGGGCGGCGGCGGAGAAGAGGACCGATGGGCGGCATCCGAGAAGAGGAGGACCGGCGGGCGGCGCCGAAGAAGAGGACCGGCGGCGGAGGGCGAGCGAAGCGGGAGCGGAGGAGGGCGAGGATGGGGGCGGCGGACGGCGGGCGCACGAGGCCCGAGGCACGGCGACACCTGCTTCCGTTGCAGTCGCTGTGCGCCTCGTCGGTGTCGCCCTTGTCCCCTGGCGAGCGGCAAATTGGAGGTCGTCAATCCCTGTCAGCCGGCGTCGGCGGGGCCGAGCGGGCCGAGTAGCGGCTGCGCTTGGCAGCGAGAAGTGGCGGCGGGATCGAGCGGCGGCTGGGCGGACGGCAGGCGCGGAGCATGAAGGGGCGGCGGCGGGGTCGAGCGGTTGGGGGAGAAAGGGCGTGCGGGACTGCGGGAGTGCGGGTGGGTGCGGTTTTTCTTTTTGAGAGAGTTTCGTTAGCGATCTGGCTTAATTGCGTGGCTTGTTGGGTTAAACACGGAACGATTACAGACCATCGGATCTTGTCTATGGACGCGCCTGATTGTTTGGATCTGCCCCTCTCTTTCTTTTATAGTGGTAGTAGAAAAGCAGCGGTAATACAAAAAATTCGAATTTTAAGGACCATTTCTTGGGAAATTGTGAATAATTTTCTTTAAAACATGTTATAAAGTCAGCAATCATGAACAAGTTTCAAATTCGAAGAAAAACAATAGTAAGCTCAGCTAAGGTTGTCTGTACAGGAAAGCGAGAAAATGCGCACTACCCTGCGCGCGCTTCAGCCGGGCCCATTGAGGGGCGCAGCCCTCTTTTTTTCTTTCGATTTTACATTTTTTTTCTTGTTTTG
This sequence comes from Triticum aestivum, assembly GCF_018294505.1. Classification (NCBI taxonomy): domain Eukaryota; kingdom Viridiplantae; phylum Streptophyta; class Magnoliopsida; order Poales; family Poaceae; genus Triticum; species Triticum aestivum. Next base: position 81,268,404 of record NC_057813.1, on the reverse strand, counting down.
CTTAAGTCGGCATTAAAAAAAATACAGAAGTAGAAAACGCCTTCACGATTAATAAATGTTATTGGATTTTTAGAAATATGCTGAAGAATACGAAAATTGTTCCTGAATTTTAAAAAATGTCATGAATTTTAGAATTGTTCCTTGTTTACTATATAAATGATCTGACTTTTAAAAAATGTTCACGAATTTAATAAATTGTTCCCAGATTTCACAAAATGTTCATAAATTTGGAAACAGAATCAGAATTTCGAAAAATGTCCCTATATTTTAAAATATTAGTGAATTTGAAAGGTGCTCCCACGTTTCAATGAATGCTATGAATTTTAAAGAATAATGCATTTGAAAAAAAAACTGTATTTCAAAAAATGCTCCCATGCTTCAAACAATCATGAATTTGAAAAGTTACCAAATTTCAAAAAATGATCCCATGTTTCAAAAAATTATCCAAAAACAAAAGAGTTCACAAAATAAAAAAATGAAAACAGGAAAAGGGAAAAAACATAAAATAAAAAACTAAAAAATGAAGAGAAATTGGTTCATGGAAGGTTCAACAACCTTCCCCAAATCCATTGAATAAAAGCTCACTATAACTAAAATATGAGCCAGCCCATATATCGTTCGAGCTTTTCTAGGGGTATGTGGTACCTGGCTATTATGTGAACTGTGTGAAAAAATATGATTCGTCATCGAGAAGTGTACTCGCGTGCATCCCTGTCAAAATCTCTCCATTTGGCTCGACATTAAATCATATCATCACGAGACATGGGTTGGGGAGAGAGGAAAGTGAGCACAATAAGGTGATGTTGCGGCGGACAGCCTCCTCGGCTGCTGAAAGGATCGATATGGTTGACTAGAGGGGGGTGAATAGGCAACTAACAATTTTTAGACTTTTCTTTAACAAATTAAAACTTTCAATGAAATAAGTTGTCTAGATGTGCAACTACATGGACAACCTATATGATGCAAAGACAATAAGCACACAAGCAAGCAATGGATATAACTCAAGTAAGCTTGCAAAAGTAAAGGGACAAGATAACCAAGAGTGGAGCCGGTGGAGACGAGGATGTGTTACCGAAGTTCCTTCCTTTTAAGGGGAAGTACGTCTCCGTTAGAGCGGTGTGGAGGCACAATGCTCCCCAAGAAGCCACTAGGGCCACCGTAATCTCCTCACGCCCTCACACAATGCGAGATGCCGTGATTCCACTATTGGAGCCCTTGAAGGCGGCAACCGGACCTTTACAAACAAGATTGGGGCAATCTCCACAACACTTGGAGGCTCCCAATAACACCACGAAGCTTCACCATAATGGAGTATGGCTTCGAGGTGACCTCAACCGTCTAGGGTGCTCAACACCCAAGAGTAACAAGATCCGCTAGGGATAAGTGGGGGGAATCAAATTTCTCTTGGTGGAAATGTAGATCTGGGCCTTCTCAACCAATCTCGAGCAAATCAACAAGTTTGATTGGCTAGGGAGAGAGATCGGGCGAAAATGGAGCTTGGAGCAACAATGGAGCTTTGGGGAAAGAGGTAGGTCAACTTTGGGGAAGAAGACCCCTTTATATAGTGGGAAGAACAATCCAACCGTTATCCCACTCACCAGCCCCGCACAGAGCGGTACTACCGCTAGGGAAGGGCGATACTACCGCTCCGGGCGGTACTACCGCTCGACCCAGCGATACTGCCGTGCTGCCTGGGGCCCTGGCCCCAGGGTGGTACTACCGCCAGGGAAGAGCGGTACTACCGCTTCGGGCGGTACTACCACTTCGACCCAGCGGTACTTCCGTTGTCGGTGTCAAAACCGGCGGATCTCGGGTAGGGGGCCCCAAACTGTGCGTCTAGGCGGATGGTAACAGGAGACAAGGGACACGATGTTTTACCCAGGTTCGGGCCCTCTTGATGAAGGTAAAACCCTACGTCCTGCTTGATTAATATTGATGATGTGTGTTACAAGAGTGGATCTACCACGAGATCAAGGAGGCTAAACCCTAGAAGCTAGCCTATGGTATGATTGTTGTTCGTCCTATGGACTAAAGCCATCCGGTTTATATAGACACCGGAGAGGGCTAGGGTTACACAGAGTCGGTTACAATGGTAGGAAATCTACATATCCGTATCGCCAAGCTTGCCTTCCACGCCAAGGAAAGTCCCATCCGGACACGGGACGAAGTCTTCAATCTTGTATCTTCATAGTCTTGGAGTCCGGCCGATGATGATAGTTCGGCTATCCGGACACCCCCCTAGTCCGGAACTCCCTCAGCCGCGCTGCCCAGGGCCCTGACACCAGGGCGGTACTACCGCTAGGGAAGGGCGGTACTACCGCTTAGAGCGGTACTACCGCTTAGAGCGGTACTACCGCCCCTACTACCTCCCTTAGTGCCGCAAAACCCGACATGAAAAATTCGTTCGAGAATCGAGGCGGAAGTAACCCAGACGCACAGCGGTACTACGGCCAAAAAAACCAAGCGGTACTACCGCTCTGAGAGCGGTACTACCGCTCGGAGCGGTACTACCGCTCTAAGAGCGGTACTACCGCTCTAAGAGCGGTACTACCGCTCTAAGAGCGGTACTACCGCTGTGGAGTTTCGGCGGTACTACCGCTGTGGACGCAGTACTACCGCTAGGGCAAAGCAGAGCATAGTAAGGGGAAAACGGCAGCTCCAGAGATGCGGAAGGAAAGACGATGGGTGTGATAAGGATGTGTACGTGTGATTCCACCCAAGTCTTACCAAAACGGATCCCCTCTTGATAGTACGGTGACTCCTACGAAACTAGTCCACCAACAACGAAACGAAGGAGCTACACCGTCTTGAATTACAACACCGAGGGGAGGAAATCGTCTCGTGCCAATGGATGAATCTCTGAAAGAACTAAACGCACACGATTAGTCCGCACAAGCATTGTCATCAATCACCAAAACATATTCGGAATAAATATGCCCTTACAATCTCCCCATTTTTGGTGGATTGATGACAATATGGGATTTGCACAAAATGATAGAAATAGGATAAGCGCAAAAGCACAAACGTCCTAAAATGTAGAAGGGCTCCCCCTGGATGTGTGCTACCTAGAAAAGTGCTTTGGACTGCACGGCACAGATGCCAGGATCAATGCTCCCCCTACATTTTAGAGACCAACTACCTAAGCAAGATATGAGAGCAACATATATATAACAGGATAAGCATGGAACTCATAAGCTAGATAGACATAGATAATGATACGAAGAGATAAGGTAGCATATGTCTCACACCATATGACTCGAGCTTAGGTCTAACTGACAGAACCAGAACTTAGGTCTCACTGACACAAACCAAATAAAGCAACAAGCGAAAGCACAAACACAAAAGATGGAAGACACGAAACGCAAATCCCTAAACTCTCTCCCCCTTTGGCATCGAGACACCAAAAAGGAGAGGGAGTGAAGCTACGGCTCCAGGTGAAGGCAAACGATGGACACCCATCAGATCTCAGAGGGATCATCTGCGGTGCCATCGTCAGCCGGTAAGTGCTCAGCATCAGAATCAGTCCAGGGGCAGTGCTGCTGAATCCACTCCTCCTCGGTAAGCTGATCCTCAGAACCACTAATCACAACAGCACCCATCTGACGCATAAGCTCCTTGTGGCGACCTCGGGCCTTCTTCTCAGCCACATGAGTCATGTACTGACCGTGAGACTCCATGCAAAACAGCTTCTTCACCTTGATCTTGAGCTTCTTGGCCCAAGAGGGCTCTGCCTCAGAAGGCACGTAGTCATCATCTTCATCCTCAGCCTCAACCCCAAACTCCTCCTCAGTCTCCATGGCAGCAGCAGATGAAGGAACTCCAGTCCTAGGGGCCTGAGTGCCCCAGTTATCCTTCTTCCTCAGACGCTTGACATCGTGAGAACCCAACTCTCCAATATCCAGCACCACCTTGGGATAGACACGATCCCAGGCCTTCTCAATGAGCAGCATAATGAACGGACCATAAATCGGGCACTTGCGCTCGGAGATAGCAGAAACCAGCTCAGACCACATAACATGAGAGATATCCAAGGACTCTCCGGTGCTCTGCCCCTTCTCCCGCTGACAAAAGAGAAGCATGTCCACGAGATAAGAGTGAACCTGGTCCAGATTCCCGATGCGAGGGAAAAGAGACTCTCTGAAGATACGGTGAAGAATGTCCAGATAGGCAGGCAGCTCATAGGTCTCCTTCTTCGTCTCATGGTTGATCCTCAGAGTGCAGTAGGGCCACAGAGCTTGCTTGTGAGTGGCATTGGCGCGATGGTGGGGGCGAAAGCCGACAGAAGACTCAAGTCCAAGATCTTCCACCCCAATCAACTGCATGAAAGCTTTCCACTTGACTGACAGCAACTTGCCATTTGTCATCCAAGTCAGAGTCCTGTCCTCATCGGTCCCAAGGTGAACCATGCCATAGAATTGGGCCACAATATCAGCATCATAGTCCTTGTTGAATTGCATGATCCCGAGAATGTTCAGCTGAGTGCACATCTGAAGAGCTTCACCAAAGTAGTCAGGATCATTCTTCATATGCTCGGTGTCGATGGAGTGCACGTTGACATAGAGATTCTTCTTGGCTTTGAGAACATCAAAATAGATGGCAAACTGGAACCTGTTCCAGAACGGACGGTTGACCAAAGTGGGATCTTGGTCGACCTCATACGGGTTGCGGCGGCGCCTTGCCCAGAACTCCTTGGGCGGCATTTCTGGCACGGTTTTGCTTGGCTTTGGCTTGACCCCAGGCTTCTTCTGCAGTTGGGGAGGAGGTGGAGCACTAGAAGATCCTCCGGCAGGCTCAGTGGGCTCAGTGGTGCGGTAGCGCTTGGACGAGGCACGACCGGGGTTGACACGACGAGCCTGATGCTCAGGAACCTCATCACCTGGAACCACACACACAAACACGCAAACAACCAGAAAGAATGAGCGTAAGCCACAAACACGAACAAAAAAGATCACTGAGAGGTAGGAGGAGGATGGAACTGGGTAGAAGGCGGTAGTACCGTGACCCTTGAGCGGTAGTACCGCTCCAAGCGGTAGTACCGCTCTGGGAGAGCGGTAGTACCGCTTGAGGCGGGGAAACAGCAGTTTCCTACTACCGTGGTCAGATTCGGTACTACCGTCCTACCAAATTCAAAAATACTCCAACCAAACACTAATCCAAACAGTCTAGAAGCATTCTCCATCCTACTCAAGCCTAGATCTGGACAAAAATCTAGAGATGCAACTGCTATTGCCCCTAGAACGCTAGATTGGAAATCTAGACAAAAGGAAACAAGGAACGGGGGCAATACCGGCATCCATGGCAAGAGGACAAGGTGGGGATCGATTCCACCGAGGGAAATGGGGAGGAGCGCCCCGGAGAGGGAGATCCGCCGGAGCCCTCCCGCGGAGCCGGTTGCTGAAGAGAGAGACGAACAGGACGAAGGGGGTGAGTGAATGGGTATGGGGGAGAAGAAACTCCCCCTGCCCCCGATATAACCCCCAGCCCGTGCCTCACAGCGGTAGTACCGCTCTGGAGGGCGGTAGTACCGCTGGGAGCGGTAGTACCACTCTAGAGGGCGGTAGTACCGCTAGGAGTGGTAGTACCGCTCACCACCAGCGGTAGTACCGCTTCAGCAACCACACTGCTTCTAGACCAACGACTAACGCTCAAAAAGAAACGGAAAGCAAAGCCAAAAGAACGAGAGGACCGACGCGGCAACACACACACACACAACAGACCAGAAACAACTCAAACACAAACAACCACACGAAACAGAGCAAGCTCTGGCCTCTCTCAGGAGAGGGCGGTGGCCGGAGCCACCTATGTTTGAGTCAATTGGTATGGCACCGCGAAGAATTATCCTTGGGCCCATGACCAAAACTCGTCTTTGAAGCACAAGTACCATCAAAAATGGCTATTGTGAAAGAGTTGATCGTTTTATGCATAATGGGGGGAGGGAAAGTTCATTGAGAGAACAACACTCCCCCTATGTCCATGCCTATCTAAGCAAGATACCAAGTTGAGTGGGGTGGGGTGTGCAAGGGTTCAAGTCACATTGCTCGAATCAATGATAGTTAGCTCATGCCTTAACTCGTGAAATCTTGCTTCATCCAAGGGCTTCGTGAAAATATCTGCAAGGTTATCATGAGTGTTGACATACTTGAGCTTGATCTCTCCTCGCCTAATGTGATCCCGGATGAAGTGATACCGAATCTCAATGTGCTTCGTCTTGAAGTGTTGCACCGGGTTGAGAGAAATCTTGATGGCACTTTCGTTCTCACACCAAAGAGGCACTTTGTCACAAATGACACCGTATTCCTTTAAAGTTTGCCTCATCCATAAGAGTTGTGCACAACAACTACCGGCCGCCACATATTCTGCTTCGGTGGACGAGAGAGACACACAACTTTGCTTTTTGGAAGACCAACTCACCAAAGAGCACCCAAGAAACTGGCACCCTCCGGAAGTGGACTTCCTATCCACTTTGTCTCCCGCCCAATCGGAATCCGTAAACCCTTCAAGCTTGAAGTTTGCCCCTCTTGGGTACCATAAGCCAAAGTTTGGGGTATGAGCCAAATATCGAAAGATTCGCTTGACCGCCACATAGTGACTTTCCTTCGGTGCAGCTTGAAACCGTGCACACATCCCCACACTCAACATGATATCTGGTCTAGATGCACAAAGGTAAAGCAAGGAGCCAATCATGGAGCGATATACCTTTTGATCCACCGCTTTACCATTGGGATCAATGTCAAGTTGGCACTTGGTGGGCATTGGAGTAGAAGCCGGCTTGACATCACTTAACTTGAATCTCTTGAGCATGTCTTGAGTGTATTTGGCTTGGTTGATGAAGGTACCTTCTCTTCTTTGTTTGATATCAAAACCAAGGAAGAACTTCAACTCTCCCATCGAAGACATCTTGAACTTAGAGGTCATGAGAGCGGCAAATTCTTCATTGAAAGCTTTGTTAGGGGAACCAAAGATAATGTCATCAACATATAGTTGGCATACAAACAACTCCCCTTTGACCTTCTTAGTAAAAAGAGTGGGATCGATTAGCCCCACTTCAAATCCACGATCTTGTAACAACTCGGTAAGGTGGTCATACCACGCACGTGGGGCTTGTTTAAGGCCATATAGCGCCTTATCGAGTTGATACACATGATCCGGGAAGAAGGGATCCTCGAACCCGGGGGGTTGCTTGACATAGACCAACTCATTAATAGGACCATTAAGAAAAGCACTTTTAACATCCATTTGTTGCAACTTAAAGTTGTGATGGGAAGCATAAGCAATCAACAAACGAATTGATTCAAGACGAGCAACAGGAGCAAAGGTTTCACCGTAGTCGATACCCTCGACTTGGGAGTAGCCTTGTGCTACCAATCTTGCCTTGTTGCGAATGATGTTTCCATGAGCATCTTGCTTGTTCTTGAAGATCCACTTGGTTCCAATGATGTTATGGTTCCCGGAAGGCCTTGGCACCAATCTCCACACCTTGTTGTACTCAAAGTTGTTGAGTTCTTCATGCATGGCATTGAGCCAATCCGAGTCTTCGAGCGCCTCATAGACCTTATGGGGTTCAACACAAGAGACAAACGCATGATGTTCACAATAGTTGGCTAATTGTCTACGAGTGCTTACCCCCTTTCTTAGACTTCCAACCACATTTTCCATGAGATGGCCTTGGGTGGTGAGTTTGGAAGCAATCTTCGCGGCACGACGCTCTAATTCTTCCTCGGGTGTGGAAGGAGGAAGGTTAACTTGATCATCTTGAGCGTCATCTTGAGCTTGCTCATGATCTTGAACTTGCTCGAGGGGGAGAACTTGACCTTGGGCATCATTTAGAGGTTCACCTCCATCTTGAGGTTGATCTTGCCCTTGGTCTTGTTCATAAAGGTGAGGGCCTTCACTTTGTTCTTCGGAAGCGTGTGGGTCTTGGGGAGGTGATGGCTCCACTTGAGTGGAGCATTGTCCTTCTCCTTCGGCCACAAGGGGTTCCTCAATGGGTAGGATATGACCAATACCCATTCTTCTTATGGCTTGGGGAGGAGTTTCATCACCTACATCACAAGTACCACTTTGCTCCACTTGGGAGCCGTTATTTTCATCAAACTCTATGTTACACGTCTCCTCAATGAGTCCGTTGGACTTGTTGAGAACACGGTAAGCATGAGAGTTTGTAGCATAACCAACAAATATGCCCTCATGAGCTCTAGCCTCGAATTTAGACAAATGAACACCTTTCTTAAGAATGAAACACTTACACCCGAACACCCGGAAGTACTTGAGATTGGGCTTGTTCCCGGTGAGTATCTCATACGGAGTTTTGTTCAAGCCTTTGCGGAGATAGAGCCGATTGGATGCATGACAAGCTGTGTTGATGGCCTCGACCCAAAAGTTGTATGGAGACTTGAACTCCGCCATCATGCTTCTTGCCGCATCCATCAACGTCCGGTTCTTCCTCTCCGCAACACCATTTTGTTGAGGGGTATATGGTGCAGAATATTGATGCTTAATCCCTTCATCATTAAGAAACTCATCCAAGGTGTAGTTCTTGAACTCGGTGCCGTTGTCACTTATTATTGTCAAGATCTTTGCATTGTGTTGACGTTGAGCTTCATTTGCAAAGTCGATGACGGTTTGTTGAGTCTCACTCTTCCTCTTGAAGAAGTATACCCAAGTGTATCTTGAATAATCATCCACTATCACCAAGCAATACTTTCTACCCCCAAGACTATCAAAGGATGGGGGCCCAAAGAGGTCCATGTGGAGGAGCTCCAAGGGTCTCTTCGAGTAGATGATAGTCGTGGGAGGGTGAGCCGTCTCATGAAGCTTTCCTTCGATACAAGCACTGCAAACACGATCTTTGGCAAAACTAACATTCGTTAGTCCATGAACATGGTCCCCCTTGAGAAGACTTTGCAAAGATCTCATATTGACGTGGGCTAAACGGCGATGCCAAAGCCATCCCACATCAACTTTAGCCATTAGGCATGTCGCGGTCTTAGTGGGTTGCTCCGAGAAGTTAACCACATAGAGACCGTTCTCGACATGCCCAACAAAGGCTACTTTAAGAGTCTTGCTCCACAAGAGGGCCACGGTATCAATATCAAAGAAGGTGGCAAAACCCATGAGTGCGAGTTGACGAACGGAAAGTAAATTGAACGCAAGGGACTCAACAAGCATGACTTTCTCGATCGTTAGATCATGAGAAATGACAACCTTGCCAAGACCCAATACCTTAGAATGTGAGGCATCACCCCATTCGACATTGGTGGGCATAGATGGGATCTTGTGCACGTCCACCACCAAGTCCTTGCTCCCGGTCATATGATTTGTTGCTCCACTATCGAGCAACCATGATCCCCCACCGGAAGCAAACACCTACAAGAGATCAATGCTTGGTTTTAGGTACCCATTGAGTAATGGGTCCTTTGATGTTAGTAACAAGGGTCTTAGGAACCCAAATAGACCATTCAATGTACTCATAAGGAGAACCAACAAATTTAGCATAAACATGCCCATCACTAGCACGGCACAACACATAAGACGGGTTAAAGTCGCCGGCTTTGTTGGGAGAGATGGCTTTGCGCTCTTTGGCATCACCACTCTTCCCATTGTTCTTCTTCTCCTTAGGAGCACCTTCTCCCTCCCTCACAAAGGTTTGCGTGAGCGAAGGAGGTCGATCGGTCTTGCTCTTCTTCTCCTTGTTCTTCTTCTTGTTCTTGGATTTGGGTGAGAACCCAACTCCCTCCTTGCCCACAACTTCCTTTTGATTGCTCAAAAGGTCATTTAGGTTCTTCTCGCCTTGTATGCATGACACAAGACCTTTCTCGAGTTGTTCCTTCAACTTGGCATTCTCCTCCACAAGATGCACATGCTCACAACAAGGGTTAGTAGCATTTGCATTATCAATTAAGACCATGTGAGGAAATGTGGCCTTTTCCTTGGTTAGCTTAACTTGGAGTTGAGCATGAGACTCCTTGAGGGTAGCATGAGCACCTTTCAAGACCTTGTGGGCCTTGTCAAGTACATCAAACTCCTCCGTGAGTCTAACATGATCAACCCCAAGCTTAGCCTTCTCGGAAGCTAGAACACGAGACACAACAAGAGCATGATCAAGATCTTTCTTTAGTTTAGCATGACCATCGTTGTGTGACTCCTCAAGAGCCAAACGATGCTCACGCTCTTCCTCAAGAGCATTAGAGAGATCCGATATCTCATCGGCATAGTCACGACTATGACTTTCCATCTTAGAGATGGTTTCTTCGTGAGCCTCGATCATGTCATTGGCTTCACCAAGTTGTTCCAAGAGAGCAACAAAGTGCTTCTTGGATTTGCCCTTGAGCTTACTCATGAAGGACTCAAATTCATTGATCTCCTCATTAGACCCCTTACCATTATCAAAATCATCCGTTGAAGGAGGGTTAGGAATAATGGTGGTTTTGATGTTGGAGGTTACCTTGTTGGTGGCCTTAGCCATGAGGCACTTGGCGGTGATGTTCTCGTTAGGTGCATCGAAGAGAGACACCCGGGGAGTTGTGACAATGGCAACGGATGCCATGGCCATTGTTTCACCATCTTCATCATCATCGTCATCCTCACGGTATTCTTCTTGAACCACCAACCCGCGAGACGGAGTCTTCTTGGTGAAGTTGTTCTTGTTTGGGAAGGACTTGGCTTTGTCTTTTCGGATGAACTTGCCACCATTGTCTTCCCGCTTCTCGTAGGGACAATCCGCAACGAAATGGCTAACATTGCCACAGTTGAAACAGGTTCTAACTCGTTGCTTCCCTTTGAGGCCACTTGAGTTGTTCTTGTTGAAGTTGGGTCTTGTATTCTTCTTACTCCAAAACTGTCTTGAGGCAAGAGCCATGTGCTCATGATAATCATACTTCGTGTCCTCGGGGTTGCTCTCCTCATCTTCCTCTTCTTCTTCTTCTTCCACACTAGCCTTGGCCTTCAAGGCAAGATTGGGCTTCTTTGCCCTTTGGGAACGGAGCACCGCATTGTCGGCGGTCTTGTCCAAGATGCTCATTGCAACAAACTCATCCAACACTTCACTAGAGGTCATGGAGTGGAAGTCCGGTCTTTGGCGAATGACGGAGGACATGGCCTTGTTGTAGGGCATCATGGCCTTGAGGAACTTGCGCTTGATCCAGTTGTCATCCGTGTCCTTGCTTCCATGATCTCGGAGTGCGACCGCGAGTTTGGTCACTCTTCGAAAGAGCTCACGAGGTTCTTCATCCTCCTTCATTGCAAACTCATCGGCTTCATCTTGCACCACTTCATAGTTGGAGCGTTGAATGCTAGCACTTCCTCGATAGAGACGCTCGACACATTTCCATGCTTCTTTAGCCATGGCATGAGGTCGAAGATGAGGGAGATCTTCGGGAAGGATTGCATCTTGGATGATGAAGAGAGCACTTTCATTGAATTGATTGTCCACTTCTTCTCGAGGGGTGAAGTTGCTTGGATCATGAGGATAGAAACCTTCTTCAATAATTCTCCAAAGGTTAGTGTTCACATGTTTTAAGTGACGCTTGAAGCGATAGAGCCAAGCATCAAAATCTTCATTTTTCACATATTTAGGAGGAGGACCGGCATGATTCAAATGAGTAGAGGGGATCGGTCCTCTATACACCGGGGGTTCCACATGGGCAAAGATGCCGGTGCCATTTCTACCACTAGTAGATGGACTCTTTTCATTGTTAGCTTCCCCCTTATCGGAGTTAGCATCCGTCACCTTGTTAGTGGGATCACCCACTTTCATTGGTGAGGTAGATAGTTTAAGTCCCTCTAGAAATTCAGTAAACATGCTTTTAACCTCGGCCGTCATGGAGGTTTTCAATGTGTCTAAAGCCACATTGAATTCCTCACGTGAGACCGAGGTTCCCCCTTCGGCCGAAGACGAGATGGGATTCACACCGGAGTGTTCCTCCGCACCGTCGTTGACGTCAACCATACTCTTCGGACGGCAAAGTCCTTAATAAAGAGACGAGGCTCTGATACCAATTGAAAGGATCGATATGGTTGACTAGAGGGGGGGTGAATAGGCAACTAACAATTTTTAGACTTTTCTTTAACAAATTAAAACTTGCAATGAAATAGGTTGTCTAGATGTGCAACTACGTGGACAACCTATATGATGCAAAGACAATAAGCACACAAGCAAGCAATGGATATAACTCAAGTAAGCTTGCAAAAGTAAAGGGACAAGATAACCAAGAGTGGAGCCGGTGGAGACGAGGATGTGTTACCGAAGTTCCTTCCTTTTAAGGGGAAGTACGTCTCCGTTAGAGCGGTGTGGAGGCACAATGCTCCCCAAGAAGCCACTAGGGCCACCGTAATCTCCTCACGCCCTCACACAATGCGAGATGCCGTGATTCCACTATTGGAGCCCTTGAAGGCGGCAACCGGACCTTTACAAACAAGATTGGGGCAATCTCCACAACACTTGGAGGCTCCCAACAACACCACGAAGCTTCACCACAATGGAGTATGGCTTCGAGGTGACCTCAACCGTCTAGGGTGCTCAACACCCAAGAGTAACAAGATCCGCTAGGGATAAGTGGGGGGAATCAAATTTCTCTTGGTGGAAGTGTAGATCTGGGCCTTCTCAACCAATCCCGAGCAAATCAACAAGTTTGATTGGCTAGGGAGAGAGATCGGGCGAAAATGGAGCTTGGAGCAACAATGGAGCTTTGGGGGAAAGAGGTAGGTCAACTTTGGGGAAGAAGACCCCTTTATATAGTGGGAAGAACAATCCAACCGTTATCCCACTCACCAGCCCCGCACAGAGCGGTACTACCGCTAGGGAAGGGCGGTACTACCGCTCCGGGCGGTACTACCGCTCGACCCAGCGGTACTGCCGCGCTGCCTGGGGCCCTGACCCCAGGGCGGTACTACCGCCAGGGAAGAGTGGTACTACCGCTTCGGGCGGTACTACCGCTTCGACCCAGCGGTACTGCCGCGCTGCCCAGGGCCCTAACACCAGGGCGGTACTACCGCTAGGGAAGGGCGGTACTACCGCTTAGAGCGGTACTACCGCCCCTACTATCTCCCTTAGTGCCGCAAAACCCGACACGAAAAATTCGTTCGAGAATCGAGGCGGAAGTAACCCAGACGCACAGCGGTACTACGGCCGAAAAAACCCAAGCGGTACTACCGCTCTGAGAGCGGTACTACCGCTGTGGAGTTTCGGCGGTACTACCGCTGTGGACGCGGTACTACCGCTAGGGCAGAGCAGAGCATAGTAAGGGGAAAACGGCAGCTCCAGAGATGCGGAAGGAAAGACGATGGGTGTGATAAGGATGTGTACGTGTGATTCCACCCAAGTCTTACCAAAACGGATCCCCTCTTGATAGTACGGTGACTCCTAAGAAACTAGTCCACCAACAACGAAACGAAGGAGCTACACTGTCTTGAATTACAACACCGAGGGGAGGAAATCGTCTCGTGCCAATGGATGAATCTCTGAAAGAACTAAACGCACACGATTAGTCCGCACAAGCATTGTCATCAATCACCAAAACATATTGGGAATAAATATGCCCTTACAGCTGCGGTGTCGACGAGGCAGTGATCCTACTCTTCAACGTCATCTCTACTCCATGTCTCACAGGTACATCTAGGTGCTCTTCTTCACCTCTTTTTCCGGAGATGTTCTTGTTTGTTGATGGCTAGGGTTAGGTCAAATGAACGAGTTGATTCATCGGCAAATGCATCGCCATCCAACATTGTGCGAGGCGACTGATGATTGCTGAAATTAGATTGTCTCTAGTGCTCGCATTTATTTATATTAAATTGTTTTACTTTTATGTAATTATAATTATAATTTATCTTTCCAACATGCAAACTTAATCGATATATTTTTCTATTATACTGAGCAACTACTCCCTCTGTTCGGAATTACTTGTCACAAAAATAGACAAAATGGATATATTTTAGAACTAAAATACATCTAGATACATCTATTTCTTCGACGAGTATTTCCGGACAGAGGGGGTACTTAATAATATAGCTAAATGTTAAGAAATAACAATGTCTTAACTATAACATCAGTCGGGAAAAGCTAATTTGGTAAATTAACATATATCAGAAGAGTTTGACGTAGTTAGATATTTTCAAGATACTAATTGTCTCTTTTTACTACTAGATCTTAGAAAATACTCTCTCCGTTCCTAAATATAAGTCTTTTTAGATATTCTAATATAGCTGCATACGGAGCAAAACGCATGAATTCTACGCTCTAAAATATGTCTATATACGGAGTAGTCCATATTAAAATATCTAGAAAGACTTATATTTAGGAACGGATGGAGTAGAACATACCAAATCATAAATATTTAGCGACTTAATTAGTGTCGGTTAAATGAATTGGAAATATGTGTTGTCATTTGAGTTTATTTAGTTTTCTTAAATATCATGGTTGAGAGCAATAAAGTTGGCCAGGGTTTGTAGAATGCAAGCTTTTCACCTTTTAAGTGTAACAAAACAAAGGGATAATTATCTTCATACCAAATCGAAAACTCTGAATATGGACTATATCTATAAGTGGTTTGTCTTGGAACTACCGCTTTTCATGTTTACTACTTTTTCCATCACCAAATATATCTTCCATATTATTGGCTCAACTATCAACTCCCATCCCAAAACTTTGCACTTTACCATGAATTAGCATTATTCAGCTGACCAAACACATCTAACCTTTTTCTTGGTTTGATGTGCAATCTGCATAAAAAAAAGTTTGATTCGTACGAGTTGGTAAAACCATATCATTTGAAACGGGTATGCATTGATGCATCATTTTTTTCGTGGTTTGGACAGCAATGTGTATAAGAAATGTGCAATTCAACCATAAAAAACAATGCCTTGCACACCTCGACTTGTATGGTTATTTATACACCTCGACAAAGTACGGGTATACAAGTCGATGCATATTTATACACTTGCATTTACCAAGTAAGATTACAAAAAGGATTGATGATTTTATACATCCTAGAGAATTATATTTATACATGACAAAAAGAGGAGTGGAAATCAAACGTAAATTTATACACCCTGAAAAAAATTGAACATGTACATGATAGAATAAAATAGACTGCAAATAAAAAAATGCGGTAGCACTATTCACAGCACTAGATCACCGCATTTAGTTTTTCTACGCAACTGGCAGGAAGAGCTGTTTATTTTGTCAATTTTGTTCATCAGTAATAGAAATGAAACTCATTTTTGAATTTTTCCTCTATTCTCGAAATAATTTGAAAATAAAGGGCAAGCAAAATAGAGGACATCTTCAACTCACATTGAATCCAGCTTTAACTCCAATGGTTCAGGTAAGACAAACCGGTGTCCCATACTCCCATAGGACAACTCTTCAGAATTGTATACGTAAAATTGCTTTGTCCAGGGGACGTGAGGTATCTACAAATTCATTGCTTCACTCAAAGAAAATAAAGACAGATCACCAATTCATGATTTGGAGGATAACCTAATATAGTATTCCCTCCGTCCGAAAATACTCGTCGGAGGAATGGATGTATCTAGATGTACCATGCAATAACAGGCAATAACATGCACAAGCTGCAGAATTCACAAGCCCGTTACACATGCATAATTGATGATTGAGAAAAGAACAAACAGGAACATGCTGAACCAAACACATACGCTCTTGCAAGAACCTAGCTCAATGTTTAGCTCGCAATCTACCAGTTCACATGGGCTACTGATTTCACATGGGAGCAAAGAAAAGCAGTTCACAAGGAAATACCGATATCACATGAGAGAAAAGAAAAGCTAACAAAAACTTGTTAAACCTTAAATAGATCAGACAGAGCTGCACTAGAAAACAGAGGTGGTTCCTGTTAAAAGGAGCCAATTGTTGTTACATTAAAGGCTCTTGTGACCCCCCTAATTACAGATAATTAAGAAACCATCTTTAAAAGTAGGGCTGTCTCCAGTTCATATGACCAAGCTGCTGTTGTTGATAGGCCCCCACTTGGGGACCTGGTGCAGCCACACCAACTCCAACATTGGGACCAATGGCAGATGGGACCTGTTGATGCACCATGGGATGTGGACTTACGATCGACGGAGGCTGCTGCGGATGGTACATGCCTGGGAATTGTGCGTGAGAGGATTGAGCTGTAGCACTGAAAGATGCATTCCCAGGATTTGGCATATAGGCACCAGGTGTGGCTTGACCTGATAAGTTGTAATATGGGGGACACTGCAAAGTTGGGATCTCTCTATTCTGAATCCAGATATCAGATGTCTCTACCTGTAAAAGATACCCAAAATATTAAATCAAGTAGGCCTTGTCTGAAATTTTGTGAGTGAAATCGAATTATGTACTCAATATATTTTTCAGACTAAATGTGAACTCCCTAAATACAAGCAGAATGATCTACTCCAGGAGTATGTAACAAGCAGAAAATAATTTTAATCCATATAAATTTCAGACTCCACATCCACGATTTGTACCTGTGGGGTTGGTGCATAAATGTTGTTATCCTTGTACTTCATCCTATTGACGTCATCAACACCAACTCCAGCTCCAATAACACCAGGAGAACTAATTGTATAACCAGCTGGATGAGTGTAATTTCCATAACCAGAAGGGTTACCAGCTGGGACTGGTTTATATTGTGATACTCCATACTTCACTTGGCCTGCAGTTAAATGTGAACCCCCACCGGCCATCTGAAGATAATTATTTCCGTTTGCCGGATAAGGGACATTTGCTGAATAGTTTGGCATAGCCATGGGTGGGACATAAACTGGAGAATAGAGAGGATGTCGATATGGCATGAAATTCGGATAATGCTGCACGTGCATTGGAGGGTACATCTGCGCTGCTTGTTGTTGCTGGGACATATGTTGCTGCTGTGTAGACATTGCAATAGGGCTGCTGCTCGCAAGCTGTGAACTTAGGGCCTGCAAAAGCACAACAGATGAAAGATACCATGAGATGATAGTACTTGCAATCAAGACATTAGTTGCCACAGGTTAGTGAAGTTGAAGAAATTTTGTTTCAGGAAAAATTAAAGGTGGCAAAATCTCGAGCTCGCAATCTTGTTTGTCCGCCCACGACAAAATTAAGTACTAAACCAAGCTAAGCTTCTCACTCCTATCTCAAGTCAAGTATACAGGAGTTTTGCTTGGATAGATCTGAATGAAGGCAGTAGAAAGCAAAGGGCACAAAAGTCCACACATAACCATAAGGTGCACGAAAAACTAGGCAACAATATAGAAGAGTAACACGCCCATGTAAGAACCTTGGTTGCTTGGTTTGCTTGGCCCATGATAGGGGAGAAAATCAGCGGGTTAATTATGTTTTCTTTCCTTCCCTGAAGCATAGCCACCAAACATATACTCCCTTCGTTCACAAATATAAGATGTTCTAACTTTTTCCTGAATCGGATGTATATGCACGTTTTAGTGTGTTTGTTCACTCATTTCAGTCTGTATGTAGTCCATACTGAAATATCCAAAACATCTCATATTTGTGAACAGAGGGAGTACCTAACAAGAACACGAGGGAGAAACAAGGGTGAGGTGGTTGGGCTACTTCGCTCTTCCTGCAGCATGAGGCAACTTTGCCTTGCCGGGCCTCATCTTCGCAGCTAGGCCTTTTGAGCTTTTATAAGCCTATATGTGAGTGTTTTTGCAATTCAACGTCTAAGTGAGAACTTTTTGAGCTTTGACTGCGCTGGTCCTAAAACACACTATGCCAAACTACAGGATGCTGGCTCAAGCAGTTAACTCAGTTTAGCTTAACAGTCTAAAGAACTACTCCCTCCGTTCCAAATTACTCGTCGCTGAAATGGATGTATCTAGAACTAAAATACATCTAGATACATCCATACGTGAGACAAGTAATTCGGAACAGAGGGAGTATACGAGATCATTAGATAAGAGAACAGGTCAGAGTGGAATAGTTAATATGGATTTATTTAGCCAGCCCAGCCCTAATCAGCACGATGGCAAGTCAAAACTTCACGGGGAAGAAATAGGAGTCAGACTGCTAGGTGTTGGGCTCTCTCTGCCGGAGCCTGCACCTGGCCTTGGGTATAACAAGTAATGGTCCTTGAAAGCTAGTGCAGTAAAAGGTACGTTGGAAAATCTCAGTTAGTTAACCCCAATTGATAGCAAGGTGAGTCTCTACCTCAGATGCAGAAGGGAGAACTTGTGAATGAACACTGGATTCTGGCATTCTGAATACTTGCACAGCATTATCTGCTCCTGGATTCACCGAAGTGTAACCCTGCTTACAGAGAGGATGGGGTGTCAGTATATAGTAGGTATGGCATTTGTTTCAGATTTTATACACACAAGAGACCCAAGATAAACTAAACTCAATGGAACATCTACCTGAGAAGATGAAGCCAACACTTGTTGGTGCACATTAGGCTCAACCAGCCCGTATAACTGTGCCTCATTATTAGGATGCATATTAGGATCCTCATGACCATATGCCTGGAACAAAATGCCACAATTATCATTTTAATTCAACGACTTGTCTTAATAATGCAGTAAAATTTCTTGTCTAAAAAGTAACCTCAGAAAACAAATGGCAGATGAAAAGTAAGTTCAATCATCCCAGCATCAGTGAAACAAAAAAAAAACTTTCAAGGACACTTCCCAATTGACTTACAGAAAAGGCAGTCAAACTAGAGGTGCTTTGAATATTATGGTCATCTGCTGCACCAAGTGGAGTATCACTCTGAACTAAGCCCAGTCCGTCATCATCCTCAACTTCTTGACCATTCATCTGTTCACTATCCTCAGATGGTGGTAAAGAACTCTCTGCCGCCGATGTGGATATAGTAGTGAGTTGTGATCCAACTTGCTCATCCACTTCGTCATGTTCAGTATCAAACTCATCCTCTTGGACAACCAGTTGAGCAGGTTCTTGTACACTACACACACAAGAAGCATAATCAGAATCAGCCTACAATTATCGATTCCAAAAGAACTAGAGCATTACTATCATTACCGTGCAAAAAGTTACAAAACCATCCTGAGGTGAGATCATTTAAGAATGTGAAGCCCTAATGTTATTAGGTCTATCAGAAGAAGCTGGCTCTATCAGCTATATATATGCTTCCTACCACTACGCTATAAATTTTTAATGAAAATTCAATAATCAAGTGCTTT
This sequence comes from Triticum aestivum, assembly GCF_018294505.1. Taxonomy (NCBI): domain Eukaryota; kingdom Viridiplantae; phylum Streptophyta; class Magnoliopsida; order Poales; family Poaceae; genus Triticum; species Triticum aestivum. The sequence continues at coordinate 81,249,261 of NC_057813.1, read as the reverse complement.
TCAGGGGACAGATAGACAGTACTTATTTTTAAGTAAAATTTCATTGATATTGTCAAGTATCATCAATTCTTATAATTGGCAAAGGTTCACCTAACTGTTCTGGTTGTTCCGGTTCTGGAGAAGTTGAAGTCGGTAATTGGTCTGAATCAAACCCAGGAGAGAAACTGCCGAATCTTATTCTTGTCTGCTCATGCTCAGGCGAATCAAACCCAGGAGTGAAACTGCCGAATCTTAATCTTGTCTGCTCATACTCTGGCACACGGAGATGTTCTGGGATAATCACATGCTCCATCTCATGCACGTTAGCATGAGAACTTTTGTCACACGAGCTGTTCACATCCGGCACATTAGCATTTTCAGCTTTGCTATCTAAAGGAGATGTTGCATTTGTCCCACTGTTATCCGCGTCGTTGGTGCAAGACTTATTTGTCGATTTTGGCTTCCATTCCTTAGCTGGTTGTATGACTGCAGAAAGAAAGAAAACAAAAGGAGTAAAGCATCCCTTAGCATTTCATTTCTAAGCTTGTAAACCTAAAGAACATTTGTGACAAATCACATAGCTTCCTTAAAACAAATCCTACAGATAAGAGAACTAGTGATTCCAAAAGGTAAAACCTAGATATGAGGTACACCACAAACTATTATACTCCCTCCGTCCGGAAATACTTGTCGAAGAAATGCATAAAAATGAATGCATCTAGAATTAAAATACGTCTAGATACATCCATTCCTCTGACAAGTATTTCCGGACGGAGGGAGTACTATTTATTCATGTAAATTTGCACAAATTTAAATTTTTACTGGTTATTGAGCTTATAAACATAACTTGTTGGTGAAAAGAGAAAAGTATACTCCATTTCTTACAAATGGTGTTTCTGACTTGCGCACACATGCTAAGGAAGCAAACAAGATGATGACCCAACCGTGTTAAGTTTATCATAGTTACTTTGTTAAATGTGTTTTCTCTCCTAACCAGCCTATCTCAGTACTAGACTCATAGAGCAAGAGAAAGAAGCTCCTATGATGGAGCAAAGCATAAAAGAAGAAATGTTTTTATCTCTAACATGTAAAACTCCATCATTTTTAAAAGAATAAAACTGGTTCTATATTACGTCATTCAGAAAATAGCAGAGCACAAAATTTCAGACATGACACTGCCAACATTATATCACCAAGAATATTACCTTTTTGGTTGCTAGCAGGACCCTGGTGATACCTGCTGTGATTTTGGTTACCAAAAGGTCTACCAACAGATCTGCCACGAGTAACTGTGTCTACTGCAGGTCTATGATTGGGTTGAGTGTTTCTAGGTATAAATGATAGGCGGCGAACAGAAGGCCCAGCTGAGGCAAAATTCCCCCTTTGAATATTTGCATGATAAGAATCATTTGGTCCATGAAACTGTGAACCTGGACGACCAGAATACTGCCTCGGAGCATTAGCCACTCCAGCTTCACGTCGATTGGCTCGAACAAATCCTCCAGCAGCTTTGTAATTGGATGAAGCATGATGTAGATCAGAATTAGGATACTGGTGTTCATTCTGAGAATTCTTCAGATATGGCCTTGCATGCCTCTGAGCAGTACCCTGAGCATCCCTCTTCATATGATGCATGTCAGAGTTGTAGCTACTCTTTGCGCTTTGATTCGTGATCTGACCTTCCGAGGTTGTAGGTGGAGGGCGATCAACTCCACTAGAGAGAGAAAATCCAGTAAGCAAAGTAGTAGTTTACTTGTTAGAATGTTTAGTCTCTAAGTTAATGGTAGATTACACACATATAACAAAATGAAAAAACAACTGCAGTATTCGTGACTAGAAACATGCAAGTGTGAAGATATAAAGACTCGGCACCAACTGGTGAACAAGTACAGTGCACTAATGAAAATATGAGCTGTGGTCTGAATGCTGAAAACCAGAATGTAAGCAGAGATGCAGAAATGCCCACGGAGAGACTGGTCTCATGTCTCTAAGCACTGATATATGCTATTGTAATACAGGAAATAAGAGTAATTTCAAAAGAAATATAAGACAATTATACCTCCTATCAGACACTGGCGTATATGTTGAAACTTTGTGTTGCTCTGCTCCATTTTCCACCGCACCGTGTCTGTTATCCCTCACTACCCGAAATTCTCGACTTGGTCCTGCATCGAGCCATATGTGTCACCCATTAGGAAAAACCTAGTGTATAGAACAAATGCAATAATCATACCAACTAAAATACCATAGTACAAATGAACCAAAATATATATATGAAATTTGGTGTCCATTCAATGATAACAGTATTTCTAATGTTAAAGAGAGGAAACAAATGCAATAGAAGCCTTCGTAGCAATCAGAAAAATAAGATACTTTTCCTATGAACCAAATGGGGCCTCAAAAGGTTGCGGAAAAAAGAAAATTCAATTAAAAAAAATTATGGATTTTGTTATGACACCATTATCAATGTAAACAAAGATTGTACAAGTACCAAATGACTAAAATGCAAGGTACACCCAGAAGAAAACTCAGATAAGTACTACAGCAGTCAATATAACTCCACCGGTAGACAAGACAGTAGAGAGCAATCTTGAAAGTGTAAATGTCACTTACGGTGACAGAAAGATAATCCCCATTCAGGAATAACTATGTAAGAGCAGTTGCCCTTTTACACCGCAAAAAGGATTGGAAAATATAAATGATGAGTTCAAACTATGGTACCATATGTCTGACCATGATTGTGCGCTCTTCTCTGATCGATCTCAACCCTTTGAGTGTGTGGCTTTGTCCGCTGTGTGCCGTGCTCACCTTGTGCTGTGGTCTCAGCAAGGTTCTTCTGGCCAACACTCTGAAAAATCAACAAAGACGCTTCAGCAAAAGAAAAATAGCTGTAGTAATGCATGTATTAAACATAAACAATGAGTTCCAAAAAAACAGTGGATAAAGCAGAATGCATAAAAATTTCTAAATTAGCGGTCAATGTTTACGTGTGGTCAAAAGAACAAAGATAGGCTATCAAGTAGCGACCAAAATTTTGAAGTGTTAAGGCTACAAAAATAGAAGAATGATTCAAAGGGCAAAGATATAGGCCTAAAGAATGCATGATGTTAATGAAGTACTCTATAGGTTTTTCAAGTTTCAACCATCAGTCACGAACCTTCAAGAAGGGAAAAGAGAAGCAGGGCAACAGCTACGAGTTATATACGTATGGAACTATGGACAGGCCGTTAATGTTTCTCCTCTTATGCTTCGGCCTAGAGCCCTAGAGTCTCACAACACAGCTTCTATTTTTGTTGGCACCTTAGGCAATTACACTACATTGGCGAACTTAACCCCTTATGTGTAGCATTAGCCTTTCACTACATTAGCGAATTTAGGTGTAAACATATTAAGGTATAGAAACCATAAACATCAAATTCAAATGTTACAAAGAAAGCAAAATATACCTCTCTTTTCTTGTCCCTTTTCCGTTTCACTTCATGAAATGGATCTGCAAGTCCAAACATTAGAAGAGTAACTACCACAATTATAGTAGGTTCCATAAAGTAACATGACATGTCTACAAATCAACTATAAGGATATAAGTAGATGGCACGTGTCAGTAATACCCCCCGTTACTTAAATGTACCCAAAAAATAATAACCAGGTACATGCACCAAGATATGCAATTTACTATGGTTGTTGGCTTACAAATATCTCGGATTCAAGTTAAAGCAAACTAGTAGCTGGCAATTTACTATGGTTGTTGACTTACAGACATGTCTGCTACTATTATCAAGCAAACAAGCCAACAGACATCACTAGGTGCTACCACTCACCTTGTTTTGGGATCACAAATCATAAACTTACATACTCCCCCATTCACAAATATAAGATGTTTTGGATACTTCAATATGGACTATATACGGGCTGAAATGAGTGAACAAACACACTAAAACGTGTCTATACACATCTGATTCACAGAAAAGTTAGAACATCTTATATTTGTGAACACAGGGAGTACTAAATAGTGAACTTATCCTCGTTTCAGTTGTACACATCTAAAAGATTAACTGGTTGATTTACCAAAGTCATCAGGAAGCACAAATCTCTAGCCACTGCTCCAATCGGATAAACAAGTCCACACAAACCTGCCGATATACGCCTAGGAAACTCAAACAATCCAGCTGAATAAACGTGAAGTCAGTGGCGTCAGCACTGAAACCGCAACAGATCGAACAAGCTCCAAAACCCTAGCCGGCGAATCCCAATCCCCCGCGCCCCGCAAACTACGCTAGCAACGGCTGGACCTACCCAATGCGGCGCGAGCGCACGGACGCCCCAAACCCTAGCTCCCAGCGCGTGGGGCGAGATCGAGACGCGCAGATCGGAGAGGGGGGAGGGGGGCGGACCTTGGTTGAGGAGCCTCTGCGCCGTCTCGTTGGGGTCCATGTTGGACTCGCGGAGGGCGTCGTAGATGTCGTCCTCGGAGTGGCCGCCGACGACCTCCTTGATGGACTTGATGGTGGAGTCGATCGCCGGGTTGGGCGCGCGCGCCGCCTTGCTGTCGGAGGAGGCGCGGGGCCCGCCGCCTGCCATGCCCGCCGGGGGGTAGATCGCCGAACGCTACGCCGGGGGCGGTGGGGGTGGTGCCTTGGATCGCCGCCGGAATCGCATCAAACGACGCGCAGCCCTGGGTTTGGGTCTGGGTTTTGGTCGGGGCGGGGGTGGGGGGTGGGGGTGGTTGGGGGCCGGCTGGGCTGGGGTGCGTGCGTGGTTCAAAAGGAAACGCTGGCGAACGCGATATATTTGCCGAATAAAAAATTGGGAGGAAACAAAAGGCGTTGGGGGTCTGCGCGAGGGGTGGGCTCCGCGCACGAGTTTTACGGCGGTGGCGGCGACCGGCGAGCAGGCGCATGGACCGATGACGTACAGTGTCTACTCCACCCCTACGCGTGAATGAAAAGGCAAAATTTCAAAGTAGACTGACACATGGCTGAATTTTGAAATAGTTCTACGGTGATGGTGTCAGGCAAACGTCGAACGCCCCGAGAGCCACACAAACGCGGACAGCGCACTACTCATAGTGGGAGTAACTTCAGGAGTAAGAGCATCTCCAGCCATTCGGTCCCAAGGCACCGAAAAAGAGCGGCATGGGGACGAATCGGCGCTAGATTAGTCCTTGGGGTTCGTTTTTGTTAGTGGAATAGGAATAGCCAACAGTCTAGAAGATGAAATGTGTATGCATGTAATTTGTTCTGCTTCTGAAACTGTACGTCTACTTGTGTACTATATTAGCCCATGGCTAGCTATGCAATACTAAGTGCGTGAGTTTAATCAGCCTTCATGGTATCAAGATAGGTCTTGATCCGGACCTGACCAACCCTCCACCTCTTCTCCTTCTCGTGCGGCCATGGCATCTCCCGACGCTGAAGCCATCGTGGCCGAAGCCGCCGCCAAGGCTGCTCTCTGGGCACTCGTCGTTGTTGTTCCCAGCGCCAAGGCAGTGATCCCGGTCACCCTTGACCTGCACACCTGCAGCTACTCGCAGTGGCGCGGACTTGTCGAGAATGCGCTCATCACGTATGCGCTTGAGGACCACATCAACGACGACCCACCGGCGGAACCCACGGCCCATTGGCTCCGCCTTGACGCCCTGGTCAAGCGATGGTTGTATGGTGCTATCTCCCCCGAGCTCCTGCCCATGGTGCTCGATACCGCCGCCTCTGCTCGTGTCCTTTGGGAAAGCATCGAAGCAATCTACCGCGACAACACCGATACGCGAGCTATCTACCTCGAGCAAGAATTTTATAGCCTTCGTCAAGGTGCTATGTCCATCGGTGACTACTGCCGCCGGCAGAAATCACTCGTCGATGAACTCACAGCCATTGGTACTGTCATCAGCGACAAGTCCTTGGTCCACAACGTCCTGCGTGGTCTCAACGACCAGTATAAGCACCTCCGTCCGATCTTCTAGATGCAGCGTCCGCTTCCTTCCTTCGCTGACGTCCGCTCTGCTCTCATGCTCGAGGAACTTACGTCGGAGTCCTCCGACAGCTCGCCCCATACTGCCTTCTACACCAACATCGGCTCCGGCGGCAGCGACAAGCCACCACCCAGCGGTGGGTCATTTGCAGCACCACCCCATGCCTCGTCCTCTCGCGACAACAAGGGGAACGGCCCCAACACCGGAGCTGCTGGTGGTTAGCAGGCCCACAACGGCAACTCCAACCGTTCCAACTCCGGTACTAACAACCGTCGGCGCCGTGGCAGTAATAGTGCTGGTGCTAACATGGGTGGCAAGCCTGCAACGACATGGCCCTCACTCCAGCACTCCTGGTCCGGTGCCATCCACATGTGGCCTGGCCAGTCGCGGTCCTCCGGCCAAGGGCTTCTCGGGCCGGCTCCTCCTGATGCACTCGCCGCCGCACAGCCACCAGCATCTCCTATGTCATGGCAAGGTGTGCCGTGGCAGGGTAATCAATGGCAAGGTGTGCCATGGCAGCCCACCTCACCTGGTGCCTCGTCCAGTGCCTCGACTTCATATGCACCATCGTGGGATCAGCGACAACTCATGCATTCCTTCAACACCATGTCGCTCACACCGCCATCCTCGTCGGAGTGGTACATGGACTCCGGAGCCTCTACTCACATGACCTCGGACCATGGTAATTTAACTTCCTTTTCCCCGCCTACTTCCGCTGCTTACCCATATGTCATTGTCGGAAATGGGTCTCATCTTCCCATAACCCACACCGGCACTGCCTCTATCCACACACCATACTCTACATTTAATCTTAATAATGTTCTTGTCACTCCTAATCTTGTTCTACTCGACAATTTACTATTGATAACCAATGTTCCGTTGAGTTTGATCCTCTCGGCTTTTCTGTGAAGGATCTTCGAACCAGGAACATGATCGTCAGGTGCAATAGCGGGGGCGATCTCTATCCCTTTAATTGGCAGTCCCCAACACATTTGCGCTCTCCACCACCACTCCGTCTCCTACCTTGTGGCATCATCGTCTTGGCCACCTCGGCGCTCAAGCTTTAGATCATCTTCGTAGTGCATCTTTTATCTCTTGTAATAAATGATCAGAGGACTCCTTATGTCATGCATGCCAATTAGGCCATCATGTGTGTAGGACCTTGAAGTATGTCTAGAGGAGGGTGATTAGACTACTTCACCAATTAAAAACTTAATCTTTTCCCAATTTTAGTCTTTGGAAGATTTTAGCTATTTTAGCACAAGTCAAGCAATCTTCACACAATTCAAGCAAGCATGCAAAGAGTATATGAGCAGCGGAAATTAAAGCATGCAACTTGCAAGAATGTAAAGGGAAGGGTTTGGAGAATTCAAACGCAATTGGAGACACGAATGTTTTTGTCGTGGTTCCGATAGGTGGTGCTATCGTACATCCACATTGATAGAGACTTCAACCCACGAAGGGTAACGGTTGCGCGAGTCCACGGAGGGCTCCACCCAAGAAGGGTCCACGAAGAAGCAACCTTGTCTATCCCACCATGGCCGTCGCCCACGAAGGACTTGCCTCACTAGCGGTAGATCTTCACGAAGTAGGCGATCTCCTTGCCCTTACAAACTCCTTGGTTCAACTCCACAATCTCGTCGGAGGCTCCCAAGTGACACCTAGCCAATCTAGGAGACACCACTCTCCAAGAAGTAACAAATGGTGCGTTGATGATGAACTCCTTGCTCTTGTGCTTCAAATGATAGTCTCCCCAACACTCAACTCTCTCTCATAGGATTTGGATCTGGTGGAAAGAAGATTTGAGTGGAAAGCAACTTGGGGAAGGCTAGAGATCAAGATTCATATGGTAGGAATGGAATATCTTGGCCTCAACACATGAGTAGGTGGTTCTCTCTCAGAAATGGTAAGTTGGAAGTGTAGGTTTGTTCTGATGGCTCTCTCCACGAATGAAGAGGAGGTGGAGGGGTATATATAGCCTCCACACAAAATCTAACCGTTACACACAATTTACCAATCTCGGTGGGACCGAATCAACAAACTCGGTCGGACCGATTTAGTAAACCTAGTGACCGTTAGTGATTTCGGTGGGACCGACATGCAACTCGGTAGGACCGATATGGTTAGGGTTAGGGCATAACGTAATCTCGGTGAGACCGATTACACAAACTCGGTGAGACCGATTTTGGTAATTAGCTAACCAGAGAGTTGGTCAGGTCGGTGGGACCGATTCTCTCATTTCGGTGAGACCGAAATGTTACAAAAAGGAAACAAAGAGTTTACATTGCAATCTCGGTGGGATTGATCGCTCACTTCGGTTAGACCGAAACGTTACAAAGGGAAACAGAGAGATTACAATCCCATCTCTGTGAGACCAAGATCCCTATCGGTGAGACCGATTTGCCTAGGGTTTGTGGCAGTGGCTATGACATCTGAACTCGGTGGCGCCGGATAGAAATGAATCGGTGGGGCCGAGTTTGACTTTGGGTTTAGGTCATATGTGGATATGAGAAAGTAGTTGAGGGTTTTTGGAGCATATCACTAAGCACTTGAAGCAAGAAACTCATTAAGCAACACCTCATCCCTCCTTGATAGTATTGGCTTTTCCTATAGACTCAATGTGATCTTGGATCACTAAAATATAAAATGTAGAGTCTTGAGCTTTTGAGCTTGAGCCAATCCTTTTCTCCTTAATATTTTGAGGGATCCACTTTCATCATCCATGCCATGCCATTCATTGAGCTTTCCTGAAATATTTTTCTTGGAATAGTATTAGCTCAATGAGCTATATGTTGTTATGAATTACCAAAACCACCTAGGGATAGTTGCACTTTCAATCTCCCCCTTTTTGGTAATTGATGACAACATATAGATCAAAGCTTCGACAAATGATAATAAGATAGAAAAAACATCATCGCTTTGAGAAGTATGTGATAAGCAAGAGCTCCCCCTAAATTTGTGCATAGTTTAAGATTTGCTTTGGCCTGCAAATGCACAAGGAATTAGGCTCATGGGTTACTCTTCCATGTCACATACATCTTGGTGGAGCGCTCAAAATAATAAAGATTGAATACATGCACTCATCACCAAGCAAAGTGAATGATCATATAAAGATAAATAAGATAATATCATCTAACAAGCATAAGTGTAGCTTATGATCAAACACATGATCATCAATGTCTCACAGATAATAGCATAGTATCTCAAGCAAGCAAAAGCAAACAAAGTTCAACCATGAAGACAAGAGAGAACAAAAGCAAACTCTCTCTCTCGAAGCCTATGATCTATACATTTTTCTCCCCCTTTGGCAACAAGTTACCAAAAAGTTCCTAGAAAATGCATAGTACTATTTCGTCTCTCAGGCTTGGTCTTCAGTTGGTGGTGTAGAGATGGCTCCTTGGATGAAGACTTCAGTTGATGTGGATGGAGCTGAAGGAGTTGATGTTGGAGCTGGTTGCACTGGAGCTGTAGCTGGTGCAGATGAAGTGGCTCTTGTGTCTGTCACTGGCTCTGCAGCTGATCTCTGAGCTCGAGGTACTCTAGCAAATGCATCAGTGGTTGTCCTGCCCTTCCTCTCCTGCATGTCATCCTGTAGCTGCTCCACAATTGGCTGAATCTCAGTTACTTTGACATCTAAATCATAGAATTTTTGTTCCATGATTCTTTCCAGGCTCTCCTGGTTTTGAGTTAGGGTGGCCAACCCCTTCTCAATCCTCAGAGTTGATGCTATCAAGTAACTAAGCTAGTCCTGCTTGCTCTTCAAAAAGTACTCAGATGCCTCCTCTAGAGTTGGCATCTTGGCAGCCTTCTCCTTCTTTGCTTTCTCCTTCTTCTCTTGAGCTTGCACTGAGGATGGTTTATTCTCATTCATCACAACTTGATTGTCCTCAAAGTCTGGATAGAGAACAAAATGTTCCTTATCCAATAGATATCTACCTGTGCCCATCTTTGAGTTGATCAGCTCCTGGATTTGTGGGGCATACCCACAACTTCTCTTTTGGTCTGCTACTGTCCTCTTGATAGTCTCAACCATGAGGCTCATGACCTTGAATTTCTGTGGCACATCAAATATGTGTAGCAAATTAATTGCATGCCCTCTGATCATGTTGTGGTCACCTGACTTGGGCAAAAGAGTGTGCCTAAGGATCCAGTTGATCGTAGGCAGCCCTGATAGAAGAAAATGGACAGACCCAAACTTGAAAGTCTCAAGTGCCTTGTCTGGGATCTCCTTGTACATATGGGACATGTAATTGTGGTCCTTTTTCTTCTTGGAGTAGACATACAAGTCATCTTCACTCTCCTCTGGGGCATTGATCAGATTGTCCCATTCCTTAATAGTTGATTGGTACCTTGTACCTTCAGACATCCAGACAATTCTGCCATCAGGATAAAAATGAGTTGCGGAGTAGAATTGCATAACTAGCTCATCATTCCAGTTTGTGAACTTCTGTCCAACAAACTCATCAACTCCACAAGCCTTAAAGCTGTCATATACTCCTGGGTAGTGATCCTCATTTTCCTTCATGAATTTCCAGTCCACCCACCTCATGTCACAAACTATGGGCTTCTTATCCAATAGCACATTCTCATAGAAGTCATGTTGTTCCTTAGCGTGGAACTTGTAATCAACAACGGTTCTTCTCCTTATTGCATATGGATTAGACATTCTCCACTGCCTGAGCCCTGCATCTTTCCTCATCTTCATATTCTCAGCCACTGGATGAGCATCGTTGTGGTATGGAATCTTGGGTTTGAGCTTCCTCAGGACTTGTCCTTCATCATCTTCCTCAGCAGCAACTTCAGGCACTGGGGCCTTGTTCTTCTCAGCAGCTGGTATGCTCCTGGTATTCCTCTTAGGTTCAGACTTGGCCTTGGAGGCAGCTTTGGGTGCTTCTTTGGGCTTTGATGATGCAGCCCCTGACCTTATAGCATCACCCATCAGCTTTTGTGCCTTGGGTGCTGGTGCAGCAGCCTCTTCTTCCTCCTCCTCTTCCATCATGGAAGGTTGTCCAACAACTCTGACCATGGTCTTTCTGACCCTTTCCTTTCTCTTCTTTCCTTCTGCAGCTGACTCTTTGGGATCAGGTTTCTCTGGTTCTTGTGTTGATCCTCTGACCTTCAGCATAGGTGTCCTCTTGGCAGGGACCTTCCTATTAAGTCCAGGCTTTGTGGTCTTTGCTGAGCCATACTCCTTCTTGAGCACCACTTTCTTGGAAGTAGCCTCATCTTCAGCTGCCACATAGTCCTCATCCTCTGAGTCTGAGGTTCTCTTCCTTCTGGCTCTTGTGGCTGCTTTGGGCAAATTGCTAGGGGTGCTCCTGTTGCCTTCATCTGAGGAACTAGAGGGACTAGTGCCCTCACTCATGTGAATCTGCTCTTCTTCCCTGTTCTGGCTGTCACTTTGGTCTGACATGTTGAAAATACTGACTGCTGACCCTGTGAATAGTTATAGATGAGATAGAATGGATGCCATCACAAAATGTAGAGATTTTTGCAAAAGAATGATTCAAAAACTTAGTTTTAGTTTTCCACAGAAAGCGTTTCGGATCAACCGATTTTCAAACTCGGTGATACTGAAGCAGCTTTTGGAACCTAAACTAGTGATCTCGATCAGACCGAGTCACAATTCGGTGGCACCGAGACTGCTAGGGTTTCACTGAGTTCTAAAATCGGTCACACCGATTAGCAATTATCGGTCAGACCGAGAGTCACTTGTGCAATGGCGTTAGACGAATCGGTGGGACCGAGTTTTTCAACTCGGTGGGTCCGAGATGGTTTCGGTGGAAACCTAACCCTAAATTTTCAAATCGCATCTATTCTAGAGATTGTTTTGACTGGATAGAGGTGTTTCAATCGTGGCAAGAATCTTAATGAACACAATGTGCTAGGAATTGGACGGGGATAGCACTGTGATCGAGTCCATACCCTAGTTTGGCAATGAACTCGCTACGGCGGCAACGACAGGGATGAATTTCGTTGACGGCGGCGGAGACCAGCGACTGGAGGCAGCTGGCGATGAAGTCAATGATCCGGAGACCTAGGAGGCAGAGCAAGCTATGCGCGGGCGAAGTGGTTCGGAGAAAGTTTTCCAAATTTTGCTCGTGTGTATATATAGCCCGACCCTGTCGGTGTGACCGAGTGGAACAACTCGGTGGCACCGAGATGCATAACTATTGACAGTTACAGCAACTCGGTTTGACCAAAAGGTTCAAATCGGTTGCACCGAGATTGAAAACCTAGATCGACTTAGTGATCTCGATATGACCGAAATGGAAGACTCGGTCAGACCGAAACACACAAAGAAGTTTTGGAAGTTTAAGTCCATGACGAATCGGGGACTCCGAGTGCTTCTCACACAGAGTGGTTCGAATCTGACTTGATCAAATTTTGTGATGTAGCATGAATAGAGTTTGAGACAATAAAAGCATAGATAGCTAGAGAAGGTTCTTAGGCATTCTTGTTCATCCACTTGGCAAAAGAAAAAGAAACCAATCAATCAAAACAACAAGTGGATGTCCTCGAATGAGTTAAATATGCAACCAACATGCTCACACAACAAAATGGCAAATGAAATATGTGGCAAAACATGCACATACAATTCTAGCATCTATCAAACAATTGGCGATGACTAGGTCATCTATATATGAGTATATTGACTTAGGAGTCAAATGAGAACATTTGATCACAGGTCATACTCATCGTTTAAGCTCAAGTGGGGTTACCACTTTTACATAATGCATTGATGTGTTCACATCATTAGAGTTGCTTTGACTCAATTCTTAGAGTTAAGCTCCCCCTAGATGTGAGATCCCCCCTTAGAGGGATGAACTAACCTTGGGTTTTGTCGATGATGACTTCATGTAGGTGTTGAAGATGTGGATGCTCAATGTTGATGTAGATCATTTGGAGCAATCCTTTGGAGTGAGTTGCACTTTCAATACCTACACGGGTTAGTCCCACAAGGAACAAACAAGTATATCCATAGACATAGAGTGATGCACACACAATATGATGCCCATGAAAGCATTAGGTTACCTTGTCCCTTGCCTTACCAACATGAGGGTTTGTGACTCCTTGAACTAGTGCAAGATGTGGAAGTTGATTGCACTTGTCCTTGCCATAATGATATGAGTGAAGAATGTTGGCGGAGTCACCCTCAAGAACTCTCTAGTTCTTCTTCTTCGGGATCCACATCATCTTGATGGGAATCCTTGGAGTTCTAGTTGTGCTTGATGAAGTAGAACTTGACGTAGTCTTGGGAACCCACTTGACCAAGGCCTTAGGAGCTTCTTCAAATGCATCTATCTCCTATTGAAGCTTGTCCTTGCCTTTGTTCTTGTGGTCTTGTGGTGGAAGATCATCTTGAGCTTGTGTTCCCTTGAAGGAAGTGGGATCATACTTCTCTTGTTGAGGAATAAACTTCGTCTTGGGGTATTGATCTTCTTCCCACTCAACTCCATTGGCATTGAATTTTTGTTCAAAACCAACACCTTGATTCTTCCGGTGCCTTCCTTGCTTGCGTACAATTTCCTCGAATTGCTTACTCCCGGCAAGGCTCTTGTATACACCTTTCTCTATAATTCCCTTCAATAAGCTATTTTCTTGCTCAAGTGTAACTTGGCTATGAGAATCATTAGTGGAATCAAGAGAACTACTAGAAGCAACAATATTGGATTTAGCATGATTATTGTTACTACTAGAGGAAGAATCCTTCTTATTCTTGTTACTAGACTTGACTTGAGGCATGTAAGTAGATAAGAGTAAACGCTTGGCAATGTAAGAAGAACTTTTCTTGCGAAGATCATCATTGATTGCTTTTAAGAACTCATGCTCTTGCTCAAGATTGAGCTTTTCAAAGCGTAACTTCTCATGAGTCCTCAAAAGTTCTCGATGATCCCCTAAGATAGTTTCATGAGCTAACTTAAGAGTGTTTAGTTCTTTTGTTAGAAGCTCAATCTTCTCCTTATCATTGTCATTCGTTTTATCTTGTTTAACATGATTAATTGACGTTTCATCATAGTATTCATCACTAGAGTTGTCAACAAGTAGATCATCATCACCTAACAAGTCATCTTCATCACTATTGAAATCAACATACTTGAGGTGAGTTACCTTAGGGCCTTTAGCCATGAAGCATCTTCCAATTCCTTCATTTGGTGAATCAAATATGTCGTAGGAGTTGGTCGACACAAGTGCTAGACTGAGTATGTTCGGAGTCAGAGTGATAGCTTCTCTCAGAGTGATGTTCAGAGTCGGAACCGGATACCCATTCACCAACATGAGCTTGATGTCTTTGTTTTGTGTAGCTCTTTTATGACTTGTCCTTCCTTTCCAAATCCTTGCTTCTTTGGGATGTTCTTCGTTCATAACGATCATCTCTACTCCTTCTCTCTCTTGGCGGTGATTCTGCTCTTCTACTTATTCTCTTGGGAGAATCTTCTCTTCTTTTGTAGGGTGCCGTACACTCATTGGAATAGTGTCTGGGTCTCCCACAATTGTAGCAATTGCACTCTCGACTGGAAGATCTTTTATCATTGTAAGACCTTGACTTGGAGCTTCTTTCTTTGCTTCTACTCTTGTAGAATTTGTTGAAGTTCTTCACCATTAAGCTCAATTCTTTATTGAAGGTTTGTTTCTCACTTGATGATGTAGGGGCTTCACATGAGGCTTTGTAAGCACCACTAGACTTGTTGTGAAGTTCCTCTTTATCCTTGAGCGACATCTCATGAGCAACAATTCTTCCAATGACCTCTGTTGGCTTGAGATTCTTGTAGTTGGGCACCATCTGGATCAATGTGCACACGGTATCATATTTTCCATCCAATGCTCTTAGGATTTTCTTGATGATGAATCTGTCGGTCATCTCTTCACTTCCTAAGCCCGCAATCTCATTTGTGATAAGAGCAAGCCTAGAGTACATTTCAGCGACACCTTCACCATCCTTCATTTTGAACTTGTCAAGCTGACTTTGGAGCACATCCAACTTGGATTCCTTGACGGAGTCGGTACCTTCATGCATATCAATCAAATTATCCCAAATTTCCTTTGCATTCTCAAGACGACTGATTTTGTTGAATTCTTCCGGGCACAATCCATTGAAGAGGATATCACAAGCTTGAGCGTTGTACTGCAGCATCTTCAATTCATCCGCACTAGCTTCATGGTTTGGTTCCCTCCCATCAAAGAATTCACCTTGCAAGCCAATACACACAATAACCCAAACGGAGGGCTTCTCGGGCCGGCTCCTCCTGATGCATTCGCCGTCGCACAGCCACCAGCATCTCCTATGTCATGGCAAGGTGTGCCATGGCAGGGTAATCAATGGCAAGGTGTGCCATGGCAACCCACCTCACTTGGTGCCTCGTCCAGTGCCTCGACTTCATATGCACCATCGTGGGATCAACGACAACTCATGCATTCCTTCAACACCATGTCGCTCACACTGCCATCCTCGTCGGAGTGGTACATGGACTCCGGGGCCTCTACTCACATGACCTCGGACCATGGTAATTTTACTTCCTTTTCCCCGCCTTCTTCCGCTGCATACCCATATGCCATTGTCGGAAATGGGTCTCATCTTCCCATAACCCACACCGGCACTGCCTCTATCCACACACCATACTCTACATTTAATCTTAATAATGTTCTTGTCACTCATAATCTTGTTAAGAATCTTATTTCTACTCGACAATTTACTATTGATAACCAATGTTCCGTTGAGTTTGATCCTCTCGGCTTTTCTGTGAAGGATCTTTGAACCAGGAACATGATTGTCAGGTGCAATAGCGGGGGCGATCTCTATCCCTTTAATTGGCAGTCCCCAACACATTGTGTGCTCTCCACCACCACTCCGTCTGCTACCTTGTGGCATCGTCGTCTTGGCCACCTCGGCGCTCAAGCTTTAGATCATCTTTGTAGTGCATCTTTTATCTCTTATAATAAATGATCAGAGGACTCCTTATGTCATGCATGCCAATTAGGCCGTCATGTGTGTAGGACCTTGAAGTATGTCTAGAGGGGGGGTGATTAGACTACTTGACCAATTAAAAACTTAACCTGTTCCAAATTTTAGTCTTTGGCAGATTTTAGCTATTTTAGCACAAGTCAAGCAATCTTCACACAATTCAAGCAAGCATGCAAAGAGTATATGAGCAGCGGAAATTAAAGCATGCAACTTGCAAGAATGTAAAGGGAAGGGTTTGGAGAATTCAAACGCAATTGGAGACACGAATGTTTTTGTCGTGGTTCGGATAGGTGGTGCTATCGTACATCCACATTGATGGAGACTTCAACCCACGAAGGGTAACGGTTGCGCGAGTCCACGGAGGGCTCCACCCAAGAAGGGTCCACGAAGAAGCAACCTTGTCTATCCCACCATGACCGTCGCCCACGAAGGACTTGCCTCACTAGCGGTAGATCTTCACGAAGTAGGCGATCTCCTTGCCCTTACAAACTCCTTGGTTCAACTCCACAATCTCGTCGGAGGCTCCCAAGTGACACCTAGCCAATCTAGGAGACACCACTCTCCAAGAAGTAACAAATGGTGCGTTGATGATGAACTCCTTGCTCTTGTGCTTCAAATGATAGTCTCCCCAACACTCAACTCTCTCTCATAGGATTTGGATCTGGTGGAAAGAAGATTTGAGTGGAAAGCAACTTGGGGAAGGCTGGAGATCAAGATTCATATGGTAGGAATGGAATATCTTGGCCTCAACACATGAGTAGGTGGTTCTCTCTCAGAAATGGTAAGTTGGAAGTGTAGGTTTGTTCAGATGGCTCTCTCCACGAATGAAGAGGGGGTGGAGGGGTATATATAGCCTCCACACAAAATCTAACCGTTACACACAATTTACCAATCTCGGTGGGACCGAATCAACAAACTCGGTCAGACTGATTTAGTAAACCTAGTGACCGTTAGTGATTTCGGTGGGACCGACATGCAACTCGGTAGGACCGATATGGTTAGGGTTAGGGCATAATGTAATCTCGGTGAGACCAATTACACAAACTCGGTGAGACCGATTTTGGTAATTAGCTAACCAGAGAGTTGGTCAGGTAAACTCGGTGGGAGCGATTTGCTCATTTCGGTGAGACCGAAATGTTACAAAAAGGAAACAGAGAGTTTACATTGCAATCTCGGTGGGACCGATTACTCACTTCGGTTAGACCGAAACGTTACGAAGGGAAACAGAGAGATTACAATCCCATCTCGGTGAGACCGAGATCCCTATCGGTGAGACCGATTTGCCTAGGGTTTGTGGCAGTGGCTATGACATCTGAACTCGGTGGCGCAGGATAGAAAGAATCGGTGGGGCCGAGTTTGACTTTGGGTTTAGGTCATATGTGGATATGAGAAAGTAGTTGAGGGTTTTTGGAGCATATCACTAAGCACTTGAAGCAAGAAACTCATTAAGCAACACCTCATCCCTCCTTGATAGTATTGGCTTTTCCTATAGACTCAATGTGATCTTGGATCACTAAAATATAAAATGTAGACTCTTGAGCTTTTGAGCTTGAGCCAATCCTTTTCTCCTTAATATTTTGAGGGATCCACTTTCATGATCCATGCCATGCCATTCATTGAGCTTTCCTGAAATATTTGTCTTGGAATAGTATTAGCTCAATGAGCTATATGTTGTTATGAATTACCAAAACCACCTAGGGATAGTTGCACTTTCAATGTGCGTCTTCCATTTTATCCATCCACTACTCGTACATCAAGAGCTTTCGATTTAATACATTGTGATCTGTGGACCTCTCCTATTCCAAGTGTTTCTGGATACAAGTATTATCTCGTTATTCTTGACGACTTCACGCACTACGTCTGGACGTTCCCTCTTCGTCACAAATCTGATGTCTTCGCCATTCTCCATGATTTCTTTGCCTATGTCCGCACCCAATTTTCTGCCATCATTCGTAGTATCCAGTGTGTCAATGGACGCGAGTTTGACAACAACGCCATGCGCAACCATCTCCTCTCTCATGGCATTGCACTCCGCATGTCATGCCCTCATACTTCTCAGCAAAATGGTAAAGCGGAACGCATCATCCACTCTATAAATAACATCCTTCGCTCCCTTCTTTTCCAATGCAGTGCTCCCCCCCGCCTATTGGGTTGAAGCTCTTCACGCAGCCACATACCTTATTAATCTCCATCCCACCAAAACCCTGAACTTTGGTATTTCCCACCAAATTCTATTTGGTTCTCCTCCCGATTATTCACACCTTCGTGTTTTCGATTGTAGATGTTATCCCAACCTCTCAGCCACAACCCTACATAATCTTGCACCTCGCTCCAAGTCTTGTGTCTTCTTAGGTTATCCTACAAACCATCATGGGTGTCGTTGTCTTGATCTGTCCATTGATCGGATAATCATCTCTCATCACATCACCTTTGATGAGGCTTCCTTTCCATTTGCTGAAACTCCTGCTTCCCCAACCTCTTATGACTATGACTTCCTCTCCACAGTTGCACACGTACCCCCACCACTCCCGGTCGTTACGACGGCACCGCGCTCTACACCAGCACCCGAGTCGCCTCATGTTGAGGCGCCACCCATTCCTCCTACCGCCATTCTGATTGCTCCAGTTGTGAACAGCCACACCATGCGCACCCGTGGAAAGTCTGGCTTTCGACAACCTGTTGATCATCTAAATTTGCATGTCATGGTTCCTTCCCCTATCCCACGTATGTATCGTGCAGCTTTCAATGATGAAAATTGGCGTCTTGCCATGCAGCAGGAGTTTGATGCCTTGAGTGCTAATCATACTTGGGACCTTGTTCCCCGTCCACCTGGTACTAATCTTGTTACAGGTAAATGGATATTTTGGCACAAGCTTAAGTCCGATGGCACGTTGGACCGCTACAAGGCACGATGGGTGGTTCGAGGGTTTTTTCAATGACCCGACATTGACTTTGGCGAGACATTCAGTCCGGTTGTTAAACCAACCACTGTACGTACCATCCTCACCATTGCTTTGTCGAACGACTGGCCGGTTCACCAACTCAATGTCAACAACGCTTTCTCAATGGAATGCTCATCGAGACCATCTATTGCCAACAAATGTCCGGCTTCGTCGACAACGCATGACCCGATCATGTATGTCGGCTAAATCAGTCACTCTACGGGCTCAAGCAAGCACCCCCGTGCGTGGTTCAGTCGCATCACCATGTTTCTCACATTCATGGGCTTCGTCGCCTCAAAGGATGATCCGTCATTATTTATTTATCGACATGGACCGAGTGACATGGCGTATCTCCTACTATACGTTGATGACATCGTGTTGACTGCATCGTCCACAGCACTGTTGCAGCGCTTCATCGACTCCCTTAGCCATGTGTTCTCCCTCAAGGACCTTGGCGAGCTACACCACTTCCTCAGTGTCTCAGTTCAACGTGCTGGTGCTGGCCTTTTCCTCTCTCAACGTCAATACAACAAGGAGATTCTTGCTCGTGCAGGGATGAGCAACTACAAGCCTTGCAGTACACCTGTCGACACCAACCCCAAGCTTTCCATCACAGGGGCTCCCATCGACAACGCCACTGACTATCGCAGCATCGTCGGTGCTCTTCAGTACTTGACGTTCACTCATCCAGACATCACGTATGCGGTTCAGCAGGCTTGCCTACACATGCATGACCCTCGCGAACCCCACGCCAACCTCTTGAAGTGGATTCTTCGCTACCTCAAGGGCACTCTCGACCATGGTTTGCAGCTCCATCGCACCTCCCCGGCATCCCTCACTGCATATACGGATGCTGATTGGGCTGACTGCCCCGACACTCGCAAGTCCACCTCGGGCTATGGCGTCTTCCTCGGTGACAACCTTGTGTCGTGGTCATCCAAGCGTCAGCATACAGTCTCACGTTCCAGTGCCGAGGCCGAGTACCGCGCTATTGCACATGCTGTCGCTGAGTCATGCTGGCTCTGCCAACTCCTCGCTAAACTTCATCGTCCACTTCAGCAGGCCACTATTGTCTTCTGTGACAATGTGAGTGCGGTGTATCTCTCGACTAATCCAGTTCAGCATCAATGGACGAAGCATGTGGAAATTGATCTCCACTTTGTCCGAGAGCGTGTAGCTCTAGGCGATGTTCATGTTCTTCATGTCCCGACGACTTCGCAATATGCTGATGTCTTCACCAAGGGATTACCAACTGCTATCTTTCGAGAGTTCTGTTCCAGCTTGAACGTCCATGCAGCTCCTGCTCCAACTGCGCGGGGGGGGGGGGGGTGTTAGTGGAATAGGATTAGCCAACAGTCTAGAAGATGAAAGGTGTATGCATGTAATCTGTTCTGCTTCTGAAATATACGTCTACTCGTGTACTATATTAGCCCATGGCTAGCTATGCAATACTAAGTGCGTGAGTTTAATCAGCCTTCAGTTTCGCCTCAGCCATGCCCCCAGGTGCCGCCCCCAAGGCGCCAGACACGCACCCCATATTCAAACTCGATCGTTCCCGCTGCAAAAAAGCCACAATCCGGCGATCATCGCAATATTTCGGCGATTCGGTGCCACAGTTCAGCGATCAAATGAAAGGATAGGCAGTAGTTTGACGCACAAAAAAAGGAAGGGCACGAAAGGAATGCATCAAACATCGAGCTCGACCTCCGGCGTCGTCATCGGCGTATGCAGGCTGGGAGGAGTCGGCGTTGCTTCTAGATTGGTCGACGCGGCTTCTGTGCTGCTGGGTGTCGCAGAGACATTAGTCGGGCTGGGCGGCCGCGGCGGCGGCGTTGGCGGCGTCGGTATCTGGTTCGGGATGAGGCCTCGCTCCACCAAGAACCACGCCTTATGCTTCTCGTCGCCTCTCTGGAGCATGTCAGTGCCGCCCATCAAGAAAGTCAGGTCGTTGTTCCTCTTCTTCGTGGCGACGTTGGACCGGAGCAAGTCGAGTTTGACGTCACTGTTCGTCATCAAAGCAGCCCACCTCGCCTTAGTTTTCTCTTCTCGTTGAGCGGCCCTGGTCTTGGCGTCGGTGAGGCAATGCTTGATGGACTCTTGCACGCGTGCGGTAGCCGACTCGGCGTGTTTCGCCTTCTTGGCCCCTTTGTTGCCATCCGGGTGCCCATCGGCCGCGCCCGGGGTCGGCGCGTCCGGCTTGTACATCACCTTAGCCTTGGCGAGGGTGCACCGGACAGCCGCCCACTTCTCGCACTTGTCGATCCGCTTGAAGACATGGAGGTACTTGAACTCTTGGCCGTTGTTGTCATCGCGGAACATGGAGAACATGCGTAGCAACTGCGCCGAGGAAAGAACATCAGTTGGTGCTAGCACGCGCATGGGCGCGCACACGGCGAAAGCAATATGGTGAGGACGGCATGATATACCTGATCCTTGATGATGGTGCCGCTCTTCGGGCGAGCCGCGACCTCCTCGATGATCCCATGCCATTTGTTGCACGCCATTTGGATGAGCCCCCAATGGTTCGCCATCGCCTTCGACCCACGCTTCATGTGGATGCCTTTCAAGTAGGGGTCGACGAGCTTGTGCTCGCCGAACTCGGCCTTGATGCGGTCCCAATACGTCTCGATGTTCTGGTTCGTGCCTGTAAACGGGTCGAGGCAGACGACCTTCCACGCTTCGGCGAGGCACTCATCTTCCTTGGTCGCCCACTTGATGCGCGGCTCGCCGGTCTTGGCCAACACTTTCTTCTTCTTCTTATTCTTCTTGCCTTTCCTCGTCGGCGTCGGCTCCTCCTCCTTCGGCTCTTCCTCGCCGTAGTCGAGCTTGGCGTCCATGTCGCCGAGATCAGTCGAGCCGTCTTGGGTAGTAAACCTGGGGAAGCGGCGGTGGCAGCCGAGCCGGCCGCGATGATGTCTTCCATGTCGGCCTCCGTCGCGTCGGCGTCGCCAAGATGCAATGAGGAGGAAGCTTGCGATTAGAGGCCGCGGCGGAGAGGTGGCGTCGGTGAAGCTGCGTAGTCCGGCGGCGAGTACGCGTACGGAGGGTACTGCACGCCGGCGAACATGGGCGAGGGCGTATGCTGGACCGGGCGCCCATGGGGGAAGGTGATGTTGGGGTTGAAACCACCCTAGACGTTGCCATCAACATAGCTCGGCGATGGCATGCTCCATGGGTGTGGCGACGATGAGAACCCGACCGGAGATCCGACACTTTGCTGGCTCCAGGCAGCGTGCGGGCCGTGCCCACCGGGTGGATTCATCATCGCCGCGCGCGCCGCCTCGGCTTGTTCCACTGCTGCGCGCTCCACCCGCTCCGCTGCCGCCGCCACCGCGTGCGCCGCTCTCTCCCTGGCCTTCTTGGCCCTGTTGCGCCTATCGGCGGTGACCGCCTCCCGGCACTGCACATCCGCTTTCTAGTCGGCGTTGGTCATGCCCGGGGGCTTGGACGGTGGCGCCCTTGGCTTCCTTTGCTTCGGTTGGACGATGGCGGCGGCTGTGGTATCCGTCGCGGCGCGGGGCATCACGTACTTCTTCGGCAGCATGGCGGGCGTCTTGGAAGGGAGGAGGCGGAGTTTGGCGGGAGGAATGGAGAATGAGAGGGAAGTCGAGTGGGGAAGTGGGAGGAAACAACGGGAAAAGGGCCTCCTCTCGCCGACGCCCCAGGCGACCCGGTCGCTTGGGTTCGGGGCGGGATCACTGGTTCAGGATTTGGCCCAAATCGGCGCTAAACGAGGTCCTGGGGGCGCGACTGGGCTGATTTTTGGCCACCCTCGCTAAAAATTCGCTTGGGGGGGCTGTTGGGGGCACGACTGGAGATGCTCTAACATAAGTTCCAACTCAACAAGTTTGTTTATGTGGCAATGATTTAATAAGGATAGATATTATTTGAGTAACATAGATAGGAGTAGTACTCACGCTATGAATAACATCATACATATCAAGACAAGATGAGTCTACAAGCTAATACATGAAGTGTTGCATGATACCATACATATATTACTCCCCGCTATAAAGGTAGCACTCTCTCTGTCTAGGTGTATAAGTCACCTTACGAAAACCAAATAATCCCAAAACACTTGGGCGCGGGACATTAACTTCCACCTTGTTTCTTATTGATTCTACGTTGATGATACGTGACAAACGTTTGTTGGGAGTGAGATCCCAGTGAACGCCCCAAGAGCCACACAAACACGGACATCCTATGTCGCCATTGGAAGCACATCGTGTGTCGAGCAGCTTTAGACGTTGGACCCAAGCCGCCTAGATCGACCATGCTAACCAGGGACATCCCCTAGTCGCAATAGAAGGCAAGGCCCCGCCACCACCTTTGGTCCTATGAGATTCACTCGTAGGCTTTCTACGGCGGTGGCAAGGAGAACAGAGGAGCATGAGGTGGACAGGGCATACAACTAGGGTTTACACACCCCCTCTTAAGGATGACGCAACACATTTTTCTTCCATGGTTCAATTTTTTCCGGCTACTCAAAATTTGCTCAGCGGTTCAATCTCTTTCTCTCTCGTTCGTCTATTATATTCATCTATTATGTTTTTTTATAACTACATTTTTATTGACTGAAAAAATACCGCATCGAAGCGATACAAATATAACAGTTCACACCTACCAAGATACACACAATCCATACAGCAAATATCACAGTATGAGAAAGGAAAAGACCTCCTAGTAAGGGCATCTCCAAAGCAGACCCGTAAACTGCCCAAATCCCATCCGGACTGCGGAAGCCATCCAATGCAGGACTATATTGGTCCGCGGTGTAGTCCAAATGCGATTTCTCCCACAAACCGGAGACAAAAAGTGGAGGAGCTTTGCGAGAGTTTTGACACGTGAAATGTCGGAATCCGACACCCCCGACCCACCCAAAACCCTCCCCAGACCCCACACCTCCATCCACCCTATTTGCTCTCCTTCCTTCTTTCTCTCTTGCCTTCGCCGCTGCTCCACCACACCGGTCACCATGCCACACCCATGCCAGAACTCTACGTCTCCGGCACCTCCTACACTCTACTAGGGCTCCACTCAACCCCTGCCCTCTGACTGCCCCGCCAAGTACCATCTGCTACTGCTATTCTCTCCATGCCCGACAATTGTCTGATGAATCGTCGGCAACTATTCTTGCCATGCCCGACAACTGTTCGATGAATCGTCTGAGCCAAAAATAGTTGTCCCTTCTTCTTTCTAACAATGAATTCCGATTTGGAGTACATATACGAGCAACATGTTGAGTCGTCCGATGGCTTGTCAGACGAGGAGTACTCCAATGATGCAGACAGTCTGGAGATGTGGAGCGTGCGGAGGAGAATGTTCTTATTTCAAGGGCTCGATCAAGGGTCATCGAGTGCTCAACCGCAACAGGGTGCACGACCATTTGACTCTGATGGCAGATACTTTGCCCTTGATGCACTATTCACTAACCATTTTCACCAGCGTTTTTGGATGCGCGAGACTATCTTTGATCGTTTGTACCATGGCGTCCGGTCCTATGATGACTACTTCATCCTGAAGATAGACATTGTGGGAACGATTGGCTTCTCTAGTTACCAGAAGTGCACGGTTGCACTCCATATGCTTGCATATGGGACGATGCTGATTCGTGGGACGAGTACCTATAGATGTCTGAGAGCACATGCGGAGATGCCATGGCCAGGTTTGCAACTGCCGTGGTCAAGGTCTTAGGACATCAATACCTGAGTGAACCAACTGTGCCAGACACCGAGAGTCTCTTGGCAATCTCAAAAGCAAGAAGGTGACCAAGTTTGCTAGGATCTCTTGACTACATGCATTGGAAATGAAAGAACTGTCCGGAGGCTTTACAAGGGAAATATCAAGGTCATGTTAAGAAGACCACCATCGTTCTTGAAGCAGTTGCATCACATGATCTTTGGATTTGGCATGCTTTCTTTGGCATGCCAAGGTCTCACAATGACATCAATGTGCTGCAGTGATCACCATTGTTGGCGGGGCTGACTGAAGGAAAAACTCCTCTGTTGGGGATATAACTATTAGGTATGACCCGCCCAGGAGGGGCCGGGTTAAACCTATAGGCGATTCATAATATGAAGCCCAAGATGACACTTGAAGATGGCGGCTTAGTTAAGGGCCCAAGGCCCGAAGGCGGCTTAAGGCCCTAGAGATAAACCGCCGTATGTATATGACTTGTATTGTAAGGCGAGAATAGATAGTCATCAAGTCGGACATTGTTTATGAGCCGGCCGGGACTTTATGAGCCGTTGGGCGTCGACCTATGTATATAAAGAGATGACCTGGCGGCGGTTCAGGACAAGTAACATCAAATCAAGAACTAGGTCAAGCGGATCTCGCTCCCTGATAATCGAGACATAAGCAATACTACCTCAAACTGGATTAGGTCATTACCTTCACCGTAAGGGGCCGAACCAGTATAAACTCTCATGTCCTTTGTCCCGTTTTAACCCCTTTAAGCTTCCTAGTTGCGATGGCTCCACGACTAAGTCCTTTTGCTAGGACATCTGCCGTGACCTTTCCACGAAAATTGGCGCCCACCGTGGGGCCAGCGCACGGTGGATTTGAGTTCTTGAAGGGCAGCTTCGAAGGGCTCAAAGGATACACTGTGGGCCGGATGACAAAGAGTCATCGCGGCAAGCTCTACATCGACAATGCAGGCTGGGGCCCCGACGCTGGCTCAATAGGGTACGGGTACCAGGCCCCCTTCGGTGAAATCCATGTCTTCATTGGCAAGACCGGCGAGCCGCGCCCTGAGCCGGACATCTGCACCGACATCGCCGAGACGACTCAGCCTGCGAGACCCGCCCGAGCTCAGCCTGCTGTGAAGCGTGCCTTCATGGGATGCATCCATGGAGGGGAATTTTCTGAAGGATCTGTGTCTGGTGGTGAGATGGTCATCTACTCTGATGGTGAGTCGTTCATGGGTGAGACAGATTCGTTGTATCAACTGCAAGATGCTGGGCTTGGGGTCTGTTCTGATGGCAACAGTATTCCGGACCCCTTTGAGTCGCCGAACAAAGTCGGGATCTTCATGGCTGGCAGGCAACCCGAGCAGAACTTTACGGCAGCGGCGGCAATGACTTCCGGGTCAGCAGCGGTGATGGCAGCTGGGGCAGCAGGCCCTACGCACCCGCCGGCTCAGGTCCTGATGGCTTTAATGGATAAATGACAGCTCTATTAACCGTCGTGGTCAATCTAGTGGATCAAGCTCAACATGATGCGGAAGTAGCACATCTACGTGAGGAGGTAGCACATGTTGGGGAACATAGTAATTTCTAAAATTTTCCTACGCACATGCAAGATCATGGTGATGCATAGCAATGAGAGGGAGAGTGTATCTTCATACCCTTGAAGATCGCTAAGCGGAAGCGTTTATCAACGCAGTTGATGTAGTCGTACACCTTCACGATTCGCCCCGATCAAGTACCGAACGTACGACACCTCCGCATTCAGCACACATTCAGCTCGATGACGTCCTCGCCTTCTTGATCCAGCAAGACGGGCGAAGTAGTATATGAGTTCCGACAGCACGACGGCGTGGTGATGGTGTTGGTGAAGAACAATCTCCGCAGGGCTTCGCCTAAGCACTACGGAAACTATGACGGAGGATAAACTAGAGGGGACGGGGTTGCCGGCACACGACTTGGTGTTTCTTGATGCGTCTTTGGTGCGAAGCCCTGCCCCTCTATTTATATGTTGAGCCTTGGGGTCGAAACTTGGAGTAAAAGCCTCCACAAAGTCGGTTTCACCCGAAGGGCAAGAGTCCTTCTCAGACTCTAGGGCCAGACACCAGGGTTCCCGGTGTTTTGACCCAGACGCCAAGGACCCTGGCGTCTGGCCCCTAGACTCCGCATAACTTCCTTTTGCGCTTTCCAAAAACCTTATGGGCTTTCCCCTTTGGCCCAAATAAAGTGTTCTCGTACCCAAACATTTCGGGAAACATCCAGAATCCCTTCCGGTGAATTCCGGAACCCTTCCGGAGACAAAACACTATTATCCCATATATCAATCTTTATCTCCGGACCATTCTGGAGTTCCTCGTCATGTCCGTGATCATATCCGGGACTCCGAACAACATTTAGTCACCAACATACATAACTCATATAATACTATATCGTCAATGAATGTTAAGCGTGCAGACCATACGGGTTCGAGAACTATGTAGACATGACCGAGACATTTCTCTGGTCAATAACCAATAGCGGAACCTAGATGCCCATATTGGCTCCTACATATTCTACGAAGATCTTTATCGGTTGAATCGCATAACAACATACGTTGTTCCCTTTGTCATCGGTATGTTACTTGCCCGAGATTTGATCGTCGGTATCTCAATACCTAGCTCAATCTCGTTACCGGCAAGTCTCTTTACTCATTCTGTAATACATCATCTCGTAACTAACTCATTAGTCACATTGCTTGCAAGGCTTATAGTGATGTGCATTACCGAGAGGGCCTAGAGATACCTCTCTGATAATCGGAGTGACAAATCCTAATCTTGATCTATGCCAACTCAACAAGTACCATCGGAGACACCTGTAGAGCACCTTTATAATCACCAATTATGTTGTGATGTTTGGTAGCACACAAAGTGTTCCTCCAGTAATCAGGAGTTGCATAATCTCATAGTCATAGGAACATGTATAAGTCATGAAGAAAGCAATAGCAGTAAACTAAAACGATCAAGTGCTAAGGTAACAGAATGGGTCAAGTCAATCACATCATTCTCTAATGATGTGATCCCGTTAATCAAATGACAACTCATGTCTATGGCTAGGAAACTTAACCATCTTTGATTCAACAAGCTAGTCAAGTAGAGGCATACTAGTGACATTATGTTTGTTTATGTATTCACACATGTACTAAGTTTCCGGTTAATACAATTCTAGCATGGATAATAAACATTTATCATGATATAAGGAAATATATAATAACTTTATTATTGCCTCTAGGGCATATTTCCTTCAGTCTCCCACTTGCACTAGAGTCAATAACCTAGTTCACATCATCATGTGATTTAACACCAATATTCACATCTGTATGTGATTAACACCCATAGTTCACATCGTCATGTGATCAACACCCAAAGGGTTTACTAGAGTCAATAATCTAGTTCAGGTCGCTATGTGATTAACACCCAAAGAGTACTAAGGTATGATCATGTTTTGCTCGTGAGAGAAGTTTAGTCAACAGGTCTGTCACATTCAGAGCCGTATGTATTTTGCAAATATTCTATGTCTACAATGCTTTGCACGGAGCTACTCTAGCTAATTGCTCCCACTTTCAATATGTATCCAGATTGAGACTTAGAGTCATCTGGATTGGTGTAAAAGCTTGCACCGATGTAACTCTTTACGACGAACTCTTTTATCACCTCCATAATCGAGAAACATTTCCCTAGTCCTCACTAAGGATATTCTTGACTGCTGTCTAGTGATCTACTCCTAGATCAAAATTGTACCCCCTTGCCAAACTCAGAGCAAGGTATACAATAGGTCTGGTACATAGCATAGCATACTTTATAGAACCTATGACTGAGGCATAGGGAATGACTTTCATTTCTATCTTCTGCCGTGGTCGGGCTTTGAGTCTTACTCAATTTCACACCTTGTAACACATGCAAGAACTCTTTCTTTGACTGTTATATTTTGAACTACTTCAAAATCTTGTCAAGGTATGTACTCATTGAAAAAACTTATCAAGCGTCTTGATCTATCTCAATAGATCTTGATGCTCAATATGTAAGTAGCTTTACTGAGATCTTTCTTTGAAGAACTCCTTTCAAACACTCCGTTATGTTTTTCAAAAAATTCTACATCATTTTTGATCAACAATATGTCACTCATATATACTTATAAGAAAGGTTGTAGTGCTCCCACTCACTTTCTTGTAACTACAGGCTTCACCACAAGTCCGTATAAAACTATATGCTTTGATTAACTTATCAAAGCATATATTCCAACTCCGAGATGCTTGCACTAGTCCACAGATGGATTGCTAGAGCTTGCACACTTTGTTAGCATCTTTAGGATGACAAAACCTTCTGGTTGCATCATATACAACCCTTCTTTGAGATATCCATTAAGGAATGCAGTTTTGACATCCATTTGCCAAATTTCATAAAATGCGACAATTGCTAACATGATTCAGACAGACTTTTAAGCATCGATACAAGTGAGAAAATCTCATTGTAGTCAACACCTTGAACTCGTCGAAAACATTTTGCGACAATTCGAGCTTTGTAGATAATAATACTACTATCAGCGTCCGTCTTCCTCTTGAAGATCCATTTATTTTCTATGGCTTCTCGATCATCAGACAAGTCCACCAAAGTCCACACTTTGTTCTCATACATGGACCCCATCTCAGATTTCATGGCCTTCAAGCCATTTCGCAAAATCTGGGCTCATCATCGCTTCCTCATACTTCGTAGGTTCATCATGGTCTAGTAACATGACTTCCAGAACAGGATTACCGTACCACTCTGGTGCGGACTGTACTTTGGAAGACCTACGAGGTTCTGTAGTAACTTAATCTGAAGTTTCATGATCATCGTCATTAGCTTCCTCACTAATTGGTGTAGGAATCACTGGAACTGATTTCTGTGATGAACTACTTTCCATTTCGGGAGAAGGTACAATTACCTTATCAAGCTCTACTTTCCTCCCACTCACTTCTTTCGAGAGAAACTCCTTCTCTAGAAAGGACCCATCTTAGCAACGAATATCTTGCCTTCGGATCTGTAATAGAAGGTGTACCCAATAGTTTCATTTGGGTATTATATGAAGACGTACTTCTCCGATTTGGGTTCGAGCTTATCAGGTTGAAACTTTTTCACATAAGCATCGCAGCCCCAAACTTTAAGAAATGACAACTTTGGTTTCTTGCCAAACCACAGTTAATAAGGCGTCGAGTCAACGGATTTTGATGGTGCCCTATTTAAAGTGAATGCAGCTGTCTCTAATGCATAACCCCAAAAAGATAGTAGTAAATTGGTAATATACAACATAGATTGCACCATATCCAATAAAGTGCGGTTACGATGTTCGGACACACCATTACGCTGTGGTGTTCCATGTGGCGTGAGCTGTGAAAATATTCCACATTGTTTTTAAATGAAGGCCAAACTCGTAACTCAAATATTCTCCTCACTACAAAAAAAGACACATCCATGACATTTTGGGCCGAACGAAACTTTTTTCTGTCATACTTATGACACTTCTATGACAATAATTGTGACAAAACCCGATATCATCATAGGTGTGGTGGGCTCCTACTTCGATGACAAAAAATCATGACAGAAAATGGGCTTTTCATCCTGGGCGGGCCGGAGACACAGCTGCATGACATTCTTTGAGCTGTCCATGACGGAAAAAACCATGGTAGAAGCGAGGGCGAGGAAAATTACGGGAAGTTCCCGGTTACGGTGGGTGGTCGGGAGCTGAGCGATGCGCGTTTCTCTCGTACATGTACGCATGTGTGTGCGAGGCGTTGGCTCTAACTGAACCCGAACGAGGCGTTGGGCTCTAACTGAACCCGAGCGATTGCACTGCATGCTACACGTTACTGAACCCGAGCGATCGATTAGTGGCTGTTAACTGAACTCGATCAAGCGATTACTTTGCTACTGCTGCTAACTAAAGCCGATCGATGCTGCCTCTCTGGATGAATAGTGAGTGTTGTGAGGGGGGGGGGGTTGGATGAACAGTGAGCGATGGGGGTGGATGAACAAGACCTCGTGGCGTTGCCTCTGGATGAACAGGACCCTGATCGATCCAGCCGATTGGGGCTGCATGAACAGGACCCCTTGGAGGGATGGATGAACAGGACGACCCCGTGGAGGGCTGGATGAACAGTAGATGGTGGAGGGGTGCCCGTGGAGGGGTGGTTGAAAAGTAGCCGGTGGAGTAGCGCACGGTGGAGGCTGGATGAACAGGAGCCCGTGGAGGCTGGAGGAGGTCGACGGTATCCCGTGGAGGCTAGAGGAGGTCGACGATGGAGATGAACAGTATCTCGTGGAGTCCCGTTTTGCGGTACGCCACACCCCTCCCGATGAACAGGACCCCTGTTTCGACCGTAGCGCTCCAACACAAGTCCGTTTCGTCCATTTTGCGGTACGCCACACCCCTCCCAATCAACAGGACCCCTGTTTCGACTGTAGGAGGTCCGTTTCCTCCGTTTTGCGGTACGCCAGACCCCTCCTGATGAACAGGATCCCGTTTTGAACGTGGTCGGTCGAACACAAGGCCGTTTCCTCCGTTCTGCGGTACACCAAGCCTCGTTTCCATCGCCTGTTCCGTCCAAGCCCTCCTGATGAACACGACGATGCATTCCGTTCCGACCCAGCCGGTTGGCTCCCCATGAACACGACGACGACGATGTTTCTCCGTTCCGACCCAACCATGTACACGAACCCTGGCCATACATATGCGCGAGTAGGCATTCGAGACCCCGCCCGTATGTACACATACGTGGTCGTATTTTCTTTCTTGCACACTGGCAGTTGTACGTACGTGTACATGCTACATGCACGCCTATACTACGACACGTGCATGCCTTTACATCCACCAGTATGTACGTACGCATTCGCGACCAGAATGACAACGCTACGTACGCTTTGACCAGGTGGCTGCCGATTGTCAGGCAATTCCTTGCATGTGAAGATGTAGCTGGTGGGTCCCAGCAGTCAGGGGGGTGAATCGTTTTTTTTTCGGACGCACTTCCTTGCCTGCAAAGATGTAGCTGGTGGGTCCCAGCAATCAGGGTGGAAACGTTTTTTTCGCGAAATACGGTGGCCAGTGGATCCCTGTTGTCAGGTGGAGGAATCATTATTTTTCACGTAATAAGGAGGCACTTCCTTGCTGCGGCCATGGACCCAGCTGTCAGCCTCTCCACGTACAGTCCACGTCCGATAGAAGTCGTTCCTTGACCACGCCGCGCCGAGAGCACCAGGGCGATGGACGATGACAAGGCTAGGAAGGGGATGACGTGAAGCCGGGGAAGACGCGGCAGTGGATGCCCACGCGTAGAGGAGTATGAGGGTTCACTCGTTCGGCTGCGGTGTGAGTCTGCCGTCACCGCAGAATAACAGGGGGTGTGGGTGAGTAGAGGGATGGCCTGGCCAGCGGTGGGAGTAGTAGGGGGCGGTGAGGCCTCCGCAACATCATAGCCGACCACTGGTGGCAGGAGCATGCGGCACGACCGGCGCTGCTTTGGGCGGCTGGAGCAAGAAGACCAGAGGTTGAAGAAGCACTACGGCCGTTGGATGGACATCGTACGACCACTGGAGCTAGAATCGTTCATATATTGACTAAAGTTGACAAAGGCCTCCGTCCCAGTAAACTTAGTAGGCCCACAAGTCAGCCTCCCACCAAGGCGGGTCCCAGCTAGCAGGGGGGTATTCATTTTTTGTGTGTAATAAGGAGGCCTTCTGGTGGGTCCGAGCTGACAACGGGGGGAACGTTTTTTTCGCGAAATATGGTGGCCCATTGATGGGGTCATGTACCTAGGGTAGGGTCATGGACCTGATCTAAGTACCTTACCCAAGGACATCCTTAGAAGAGGTCGCCTTCCAGTCGACCAACGAAGGACTCACTCGACTGACTTGAAGGACTCGACCACGAAGACTCACTCGACCACCAGGAGGTCAAGAGGCACTCTGCACTGCAACGGCCTGTAATTAAGTAGGCTTTATGATAGTAAAGACACTTTATGTGGGGCGTTACCAGTAACGCCCTAGACTTAACTCATCTTAAACACTCTCCTACGTGGGCTGGCTGGGGTCCTGGCGCACTCTATATAAGCCACCCCCCTCCACAGGTAGAGGGGTTCGACACCTTGTAACTCATATACTCATAATCCACTCGACCGCCTCCGGGCTCCGAGACGTAGGGCTATTACTTCTTCCGAGAAGGGCCTGAACTCGTACATCCCTTGTGTTTACAACCTCTCCATAGCTAGGACCTTGCCTCTCCATACCTACCCCCCACTCTACTGTCAGGCTTAGAACCACGACAGTTGGTGCCCACCGTGGGGCAGGTGTTTTAGCGATTTTTGTGGAGAAGTTGCGATTCTTCCGAGTACTTTCATCATGGTGTCTGCTGGAGTTTTGGTCGGGGGTCAAGAGATCCGTCTCGGCACTCTCACCTTCATCGCCGACGACTCCGCGTGGCTCCAGGAAGCTCCACTCGACGTTGATGCGCTCCCCGTCCGCGGTGCGACGCATTTTCGCGCATGTGTCCGCGGCGTTCTGCTGCGGCAACCGTCGACCCAGTATCGGTCGCCTCCTCCATCGTCCACCCTCCCGGTCTCCCGCCAGCGCAAGCGCTCGGGCCGGTCGAGGCTTCAGCGATGGGTGAGGCACGCGGTGGCTCGCCAATCGGCCACCACCCAAGTTGCGGCAATCGAGCCCAACGAATCTCTCTACGGCTTGTTCAATCTGTCGACTGGCTCCGTAGAGACTGCATCCGAGTGCGGTAGCAGTGATCCAGCGGTGGAAATCTTGATGGTCGATGGGCCCCGCAGTCCCCCTGGCTTCGCCCGTGATGGCGGAGCAGGTGACGGAGGCGACCCCGCACGAGGCCACGAAGAGTACCAGCCCGAGCCACTCGACTCTCTACAAAGAGAGGAACTTCGCTGCAGGAACGTGGATGCCCTGCGTACTCCCATCGCAGGAGAAACCCCCGAGGCTCGTGCCTTGGAGGAGGCACGTCTGGCCAATTTGGCCGAACGCACTCGACTGGAGAATCTTCAGCGAGCACTCGACGAGCGCGCGCGGCAACGAGTTCTCGACACCAGTCGACGTCAACTCTTCCCGCCGACTCAGGTATATTGAACCCCAATCCAGAATTTAGCGGCTGCGACCCGTATAGCAGAGTCCATCCAGCCTTCACAGTCGGAAGCTGGCAGAGGTTTGCTGCAGATCAGGGATCTGCTCCGGGCAGCAGGAGATCAGAATTCAGCCGTGTCTCAGTCGCGCAATAGAATTCACAGTCGATCCGTCACTGCGAATACAGTTCAGTCGGCTCATAGCCCCAGATCGCCTCCGCGGCGTGAAGGGCGCGAGAATCGGCGAGATCAATATGGTGACCGACTCGACCGAGATGATAGGCGTCGAGTGCCCAATTCCCCTCCGAGGGGTGGGTCTTACGCTCCTCGGCAGCAAGATGACAGGCGTCAGTACAGTACAGGGCGAAGGGTTCCAGTCGACCCCAGAGAACCAGGCTTCGACGCGCGATCCATTATCATGCAAGGTTTGGTCGACCGGAACAGAGCCCATCGGGGCGGACTCGACAGAGATGCGTCCACAAGCAGTCGAGTGCATGTTTCTGGTCCTGAATGTTTCAGCAGAGCTATCAGAGCCGCAGTTATCCCTCCCAATTTCAGGTTGGCAACAGGAGTCAGCAAGTTCACTGGTGAGTCTAAGCCTGAAACTTGGCTCGAAGACTACCGAGTGGCAGTTCAGATTGGTGGTGGAAACGACGAGGTGGCCATGAAGCATTTGCCCCTCATGCTGGAAGGTTCTGCCAGGGCATGGTTGACTCAATTACCTCCTAGCAGCATTTACACTTGGGAAGATTTTTCCCGAGTGTTCATCAGAACGTTTGAAGGAACTTGCAAGCGACCAGCCGGATTGACAGAATTGCAAGTCTGCGTGCAGAAGGCTAATGAGACTCTCAGAGAGTATATTCAGAGGTGGATCACTTTGCACCACACTGTGGAGAATGTGTCTGATCATCAGGCAGTCTGCGTCTTCAAAGATGGCGTCAAGAACAGAGAAATAAGTTTGAAGTTTGGTCGAACCGGTGACATGACCTTGAGTCGGATGATGGAGATTGCTACCAAGTACGCCAACGGCGAAGAAGAAGACCGACTCCGAAGCGGCAAGCACAAGCCGAGTCAGTCGGAAAAAGGAAACACCAGTCGGAAACAGAAGCGGAAGGCTGAACCGGCAGCTCCTGGAGAGGCTCTGGCCGTGACTCAGGGAAAGTTTAAGGGGAAACCAAAAGGATCCTGGAACCCCAAGAAGGTAAAGGATAAAGAAGGGAACGACGTAATGGATATGCCATGCCACATCCACACGAAGAAAGACGAAGAGGGGAATATCATCTACCCGAAGCACACCACTCGCCAATGTCGACTCCTGATCCAGCAGTTTCAGGGAAAACATTCTAAGGACAAGGAGAAGGAGTCGGACAAGGCCGAAGACAAGGAGGACAGTGAGGAAGGATATCCGCATATCAACTCCACTCTGATGATCTTTGCAGATGTGGAAAGCAGGAGTCGACTGAAAGTCATTAACCGAGAGGTGAACATGGTTGCCCCAGCAAAAGCAAAATTATCTGAAATGGTCTCAAATACCCATCACATTCGACCAATCTGATCACCCGACTCATATTGCCACCCCTGGGAGGCAAGCTTTGGTGGTCGATCCAGTTGTCGAAGGCACTCGACTGACAAAGGTGCTGATGGATGGTGGAAGCGGGCTGAATTTGTTGTATGCAGACACACTGAAAGGAATGGGCATTCCGATGTCCCGACTGAGCACTAGTAACATGAGCTTTCATGGAGTTATACCAGGGAAGAAAGCCGAGTCACTCGGCCAAATAGCTCTGGACGTGGTATTTGGTGATTCGAAACATTTTCGCAAAGAAAAGTTGACGTTTGAGGTCGTGGATTTTCAGAGTGCATATCATGCCATTTTGGGGAGACCAGCTTACACACGGTTCATGGCTCGACCATGTTACGTGTACCTCAAATTGAAGATGCCCGGCCCCAAAGGAGTGATCACTGTCACCGGTGATAGGAAAAAGGCAGAAGAGTGCTTTCAGAAGGGCTCCAAGATTGCCGATTCCCAGGTGACAGCGGTCGAGTTCGAGGATTACAAGCAAAACGCAGATCCGAGTGACTTGCTGCGATCAAAGAAACCCGCCACAGAGTCTGCATTTCAGTCGTCCGGTGAGACGAAGCCTGTTCACATTCACCCGACCGACCCCGATGCAGCTCCGACCCGCATCTCCACAACACTCGACCCAAAATAGGAAGA
The DNA here is from genome assembly GCF_018294505.1 of Triticum aestivum. Lineage (NCBI taxonomy): Eukaryota > Viridiplantae > Streptophyta > Magnoliopsida > Poales > Poaceae > Triticum > Triticum aestivum. The sequence continues at coordinate 81,213,364 of NC_057813.1, read as the reverse complement.
AGCGCTCATCCAGTTCCTCCGTGAGAACTGGGACATTTTTGCATGGAAGCCCGCTGACATGCCAGGTGTTCCCAGGGGACTGGCTGAGCATCGCCTAAGAGTCGACTCGTCTGCAAAACCAGTCAAAGAGCATCTTCGGCGGTCCGCCGTCCAGAAGAGAAAAGCCATTGGTGAGGAAGTGGCTCGACTGTTGGCGGCAGGATTTATCCGAGAGATATACCACTCCGAGTGGCTCGCTAATGTCGTCATGGTTCCTAAGAAGGAGAAGTCGCTCCGAATGTGCATTGATTTCAAGCACATCAACCGGGCCTGCCCGAAAGATCATTTTCCTCTCCCTCGCATAGATCAAATTGTTGACTCGACCGCGGGATGCGAGAGGCTATCTTTTTAGATGCCTACTCCGGGTACCATCAGATCCGTCTGTACGGACCCGACGAGGTAAAAACAGCTTTCATCACTCCATTCGGGTGCTTCTGCTATATCACCATGCCATTCGGCCTCAAGAATGCCGGAGCCACATTTATGCGAATGATTCAGAGGTGTCTACTCACTCAAATCAGTCGGAATGTGGAAGCATATATGGATGATATCGTTGTCAAGTCACGAAAAGGTTCCGACCTGCTCGCCGATCTCGCCGAAACATTTGCCAACCTCAGAAGATATGATATCAAGCTCAATCCATCAAAGTGCACATTTGGAGTTCCTGGTGACAAGTTACTCGGTTTTCTCGTTTCCGAACGGGGAATCGACGCTAACCCAGAGAAGATTGGCACTATTCTCCGAATGAAATGCCCTGTGCGAGTGCACGATGTCCAGAAGCTTACTGGATGCTTGGCCGCATTAAGTTGATTCATCTCACGACTCGGTGAAAAGGCATTGCCTCTTTACCGACTGATGAAGAAGACAGACAAGTTCGAGTGGACTCCAGAAGCTGATGCAGCATTTGCCGAGCTAAAAGCTCTGCTCTCCACCCAGCCGGTGCTTGCCGCTCCAATCAGCAAAGAGCCTCTGTTGCTCTATATCGCAGCCACAGGACAAGTTGTCAGTACTGTGCTTACGGTCGAGCGGGAAGAAGAAGGAAAAGCTCTCAAAGTTCAGCGCCCAGTGTATTATTTGTCTGAAGTCTTGACTCCATCCAAGCAGAGATATCCTCATTATCAGAAGCTTGTGTATGGAATATACATGACCACAAAGAAGGTTGCTCATTATTTTTCTGATCATTCCATCACAGTCGTCAACGACGCTCCACTATCAGAGATTTTGCACAACAGAGATGCAACTGGTCGAGTGGCCAAATGGGCGATTGAACTTCTTCCCCTTGATATCAAGTTTGAGGCAAAGAAAGCCATTAAGTCCCAGGCAATAGCAGATTTCCTCACCGAGTGGATTGAACAACAGCAGCCGACTGAAGTTCACTCGGAGCATTGGACCATGTTCTTTGATGGCTCTAAGATGTTGAATGGTTCCGGTGCTGGGGTTGTCCTGGTTTCCCCCAGAGGAGATAAGCTCAGATATGTGCTCCAGATTCACTTTGATTCCTCCAACAATGAGGCAGAATATGAGGCCCTCTTATATGGGTTGCGCATGGCCATTTCACTCGGCGTCCGTCGCCTGATGGTCTATGGCGACTCGGATTTAGTGGTCAACCAGGTGATGAAAGAGTGGGACGTGAGAAGCCCAGCCATGACTGGATACTGCAGTGCAGTGAGGAAGCTGGAAAAGAAGTTCGAGGGGTTGGAGCTCCATCATATACCCCGACTGAAAAATCAAGCAGCTGATGATCTAGCAAAGATAGGTTCCAAGAGAGAAGCCATTCCGAGTGGTGTGTTCTTGGAGCATATACACACTCCGTCAGTCAAAGAAGATCCTTTCACCGAAGAAACTCCACAGCCCAAGAGTGCCACAGATCCGACTGAAGTTGAAGTCCCAGCGGTGGTCGACTTGATCATGGAGGTCTTGGTGGTCATTCCCGACTTGACAGTTCCATATGTCGCGTATATCCTGAGAAAAGAGCTTCCGGAGGATGAGGAAGAGGCTCGACAGATCGTCCGTCGATCTAAGGCCTTTACCGTAATCAAAGGACAATTATACAGAGAAAGCGCGACTGGAGTTGGTCAGAAGTGCATAACACCAGAAGAAGGTCGACTCATCCTCAATGATATTCACTCGGGGACCTGTGGTCATCATGCGTCCTCTCGGACCATCGTGGCCAAAGCATACCGAGCCGGATTTTACTGGCCAAAGGCGAATGAGATGGCAAAAGAGATAGTGGATAAGTGCGAGGGATGTCAGTTCTACTCGAATATGTCGCACAAGCCTGCGTCGGCCCTGAAGACCATCCCACTCGTCTGGCCTTTCGCAGTATGGGGACTGGACATGGTCGGTCCTTTGAGAACAGGACGAAGTGGCTTCACGCATGTACTGGTGGCAGTCGACAAGTTCACCAAGTGGATCGAGGCTAAACCAATCAAGAGCCTTGACACCGGTACTGCTGTTAGCTTCATCAGGGAACTAATATTCAGATATGGGGTCCCGCACAGCATCATTACGGATAATGGGTCGAACTTTGACTCAGAGGAATTCAGAGATTTCTGCAACTCCCAAGGCACACGGGTCGACTACGCTTCAGTCGCCCATCCGCAGTCGAATGGACAAGCAGAGCGAGCTAATGGACTGATTCTTAAGGGATTGAAGCCTCGACTGATGCGTGATCTCAAACACGCGGCTGGAGCTTGGGTCGACGAACTTCCCTTAGTGCTTTGGGGGCTGCGGACCACACCTAATCAGTCGACCGGAAGAACTCCATTCTTCTTGGTCTACGGAGCTGAAGCGGTCTTGCCGAGTGATCTTCTCCACAATGCTCCTCGAGTTGAAATCTACAACGAAGCAGAGTATGAACAAGCGCGGCAGGACGCAGTCGACCTTTTAGAGGAAGAAAGGGAGATGGCTCTGATCCGGTCGACCATCTACCAACAAGATTTGCGTCGTTTCCACGCCAGAAATGTGAGAGGTCGAGCCTTCCAGGAAGGAGATTTAGTTCTCCGAGTGGATCAGCACAAACCACACAAGCTTGCTCCTTCTTGGGAAGGCCCCTTCATCGTCACCAAGGTTCTCCACAACGGGGCGTACCGTCTTTACAATGTCGAGCATAATATCGACGAGCCCCGAGCTTGGAACGCGGAGCTACTCCGCCCATTTTATACTTAAGTTTTATCACTCGAATGAGTTGCAATAAAGTACTTCTGTAGCTCATGGACCTCAAAATAATAGTGTCATAGTTCCTCCATAATTTCTGTCACTTTTTATTTTTGTCCAATAAAATTCCCCCTCAGTGGGTGACTTAGCCGCGAATCCGTTTCGCCTAAGTTTGTAAAAATCCTACCGAGTGGTGAGCCAGACTCCCACTCGGAGGCTTAGCTGCGAATCCGTTTCGCCTAAGTTATAAAAATCCTACCAAGTGATAAGCCAGACTTTCACTCGGGGGCTTAGCTGTAGCCCTGTGCTCGCCTAAGTTGTAAAAAATCCTACCGAGTGGAGGGCAACCCTCTCACTCGGGGGCTTAGCTGTAGTCCAAGCACTCGCCTAAGTTATAAAAATCCTACCGAGTGGAGAGCAACCCTCTCACTCGGAGGCTTAGCTGCAGTCCAAGCACTCGCCTAAGTTACAAAAATCCTACCGAGTGAAGAGCGACCCTCTCACTCGGGGGCTTAGCTGCAGCCCTGTGCTCGCCTAAGTTATAAAAATCCTACCGAGTGAAGAGTAAAACTCTCACTCGGAGGCTTAGCTGCAGCCCTGTG
>NC_057813.1:81160249-81209297 GCF_018294505.1 Triticum aestivum | reverse complement strand
CGAGTGAAGAGCGACCCTCTCACTCGGGGGCTTAGCTGCAGCCCTGTGCTCGCCTAAGTTGTAAAAAATCCTACCGAGTGGAGAGCAACCCTCTCACTCGGGGGCTTAGCTGCAGCCCTGTGCTCGCCTAAGTTATAAAAATCCTACCGAGTGAAGAGTAAACCTCTCACTCGGGGGCTTAGCTGCAGCCCTGTGCTCGCCTAAGTTATAAAAATCCTACCGAGTGAAGAGTAAACCTCTCACTCGGGGGCTTAGCTGCAGCCCTGTGCTCGCCTAAGTTATAAAAACCCTACCGAGTGGTAAGCCGGGCTTCCACTTGGAGGCTTAGCCGCAGCCCAGTGCTCGCCTAAGTGGACTAAAGAATAAGTTGATTGCAGTAAAGGCGCCTTGCTTTGAACCTGCAAAAGACATTTCGAGCCAAAAGCAATCGTATTCAAGCACCAAATTCAAGTTTGAATCGATATCTAAAGGAACCGAAAGTGCTCAGGCGTTAAGCCTATTAAGGTTTATCGGTTACAATTCCACTCGGCATACCGAGGCAAATTTAAAGCGTCGAGCCAGAAGAAGTTTTTTACCCCTCCTGTGGAGGGCTAGAAGGCGCAACGAATTCATCAAGGTCAATTCCGTCGGCGATCCGAGTGGCAGCTGCAAGGAAAGTTTCCATAAAAGACCTGAAGTCGTGTTTCTTGGTGTTGGCCACCCGAAGAGCCGCCAGCTTCTCTTCTCGCGCATCTTTACAGTGGACTCGAGCCAGACACAGAGCAACATCTGCACCACACCGAGCCGAGGACTTCTTCCATTCCTGCACTCGACCAGGGATCGTGTTCAAGCGGGCCATCACCGACTCAAGGTCATTCTGAAGTGTCTCCTCAGGCCAGAGCGTGGTCTTTCTTCTGTTGGGCCTCCCTTACCTTACCTGCAAGTTACAGCAAGGTCAGATTTTGAAACAAGCAAGGGGAAAAGCAGTCGTCAGGGTCTCACCAAACATACCTTCAGTCTCCTCCTTTGCCTTCGTCAGCTTCTCCTAAACCAGCTTCAAGCTCAGCTCGAGTTGAGTGTGCTTGTTTTCTAGCTCAGAGTAGCGAGCCACAAGATCACAGGAGTTCTGCGAAGAACCAATCGACTAAATGTCAAATATAATTCACTTCCGAGTGAAAAAGGAAAAAACACACGTTTCTAAGACTACAGCCGAATACAAGCATTCGACCGTAGTCTCGGGGACTACACCCAGTGGGTGCACTCAGCATGCCCCCACTAATCCTGTTGAAGATAAAGTCGACCAGTCGACCTCAAAAAAAAAGAGAGATGTATTCTTTAAGACTGTGATCAACTGCAAGCAGTCGACCACAGTCTCGGGGACTACACCCAGTGGGTGCACTCAGCGGGCCCCCACCGGTCTGTGAAATCCAGTCGACATAGTCGACTGACAGAAATATTGACATCATAAAGCCTAAGGCCGACTGCCAGCAGTCGACCTTAGCCTTGGGGACTACACCCAGCGGGTGCACTCAGCGTGCCCCCGCTAACATGGAGTTTAATCGACACACCCACTGGGTGACTACTATAAATTCTGGAAAGGAAAAGTTTTTGGTAGCATATCCAACAGAACAAGCGGTGGTCGACTGACCTGAACATTGCTTTGGAGGGCAGAACTAGCGTCATAAGCTGCCTGGCTCGCATCCCGGATGGTCTTCAACTGCTCCATCATGATTCCCACCTGGCGTATCGCTTCCTTCGCCGCGCCAGCTTGGTCCTCTGGGACGTGGTGCGTCGTGAAGAGGGAGGGCTGCTGAGCACTCGTCAATGGATCTGCGAAGGACACCGTGTGTCGAGTGGTGTTCTCTTCCTCCGCAGTCAGAATTTCAGGTGCAGTCACATCCTGGGGCACCTTACTGGCGGACGCTTTCCTACTCCTCCTGCGCTTCAGTGGTTCTTCATCCTCATCATCATCAGGGAGATTGATAACAACATTGGGTGGAGCTACGGAGAAGAATCAGGATCAGAGATCGCAAGTCAGTCGACTAAGAACGACGTTAAGAATACAATACCTGGTTTCGAAGTTGCTGCGTCCTCCATCTCATGGTCATCAGCCCGAGCTGAGGTTTCAGAAGTAGCAGCACTGCAACTCCAAAGGATCAGTCGACTAACTTCAGCGTCGACCAGAGACAAAGTTCACACAAAATAAGAAGATTCAAGCAGCACGATTACCCTGATATGGTGGGGATGGACACCTTCATCTTCGGCAGGAGCTTGATCGGCTTCGACGAGGCCGCCCTGGGCTGCTTTGGCGCCTTTTCAGTCGGCACCGGAGAGGTGGTCCGAGGGCGCTTGGTCGACTGAACAACGGTCGCAACCCCCTTGCCACGTTTAGTCGAAGGGTCGTGGACAAGCTTCGACCGCCTTTCTGAGCGCGGTGGAACGACCTCCTCCTCCTCTTCTTCCTCGTCCTCAGCGTCATCTTCATCACCGTCATCATCATCATCATCGTCATCATCCTCTGCAACGTTCGAGTCCCATTCCTCCTCTTCCTGGCTCTCGCCCCCACTCGCCTCACCCTCCTCAGTCGGAGCTTGTGCCCCATTGGGCATCGAGTACAACTCGGTGAGGGCCTAGCAGATATCAAGACAAGGATCAGTCGACCAGTCGGCATGATAAACAGAAATGAATGCGACAAGAACACAGTGGAGAGCAGAGCAAACGTACCTTGTTTGGATCGCTGTTGTGGTCGAGTGGAGGAATCCTTCTGGCTCCGCGTGGGTTATCCTTGTTTCCGGTAACGGCTACCATCCATCTTTCCAGAGTGACATCGTCGACTGCTTCTGGATGGACTCGAGTCTCGTCTTCAGTCCCACAGTACAACCACATGCAGTGGCTCCGGAACTGAAGGGGCTGGATGCGACGCCTAAGGAAGACCTCCAGGAGGTCCATGCCCGTCACCCCCTCCCGAACCAACTGCACCACGCGCTCCATCAACATCTTCACGTCAGCTTTCTCCTCCGGAATCAACTTCAGAGAGGAGGGCTTGTTCACTCGGTCCATGGTAAACTGAGGGAGTCCACTCGACTGCCCCAGCGTCGACTGGTCCTGGCAGTAGAACCAGGTCGACTGCCAGCCTCTGACTGACTCGGGAAAGGTCATGGGCGGGAAGGTGCTCTTATTCCTCACCTGGATCCCCAGACCCCCACACATTTGGACGACTCGGGTTCTCTCATCACCTGGACTCGCCTTCTTCACGGTCTGAGAGCGACACGTGAATATATGCTTGAACAAACCCCAGTGCGGTCGACAGCCCAGGAAACCCTCACACATGGACACAAATGCGGCAAGATAGGCGATGGAATTTGGGGTAAAGTGGTGGAGCTGCGCTCCAAAGAAGTTCAAGAAGCCACGGAAGAAAATACTCGGCGACAAAGAAAATCCACGATCAACATGGGTGGCCAAGAGCACACACTCACCCTCTTCTGGCTGGGGCTGCCACTCCTTCCCTGGAAGCCTCGCAGCTCCATGAGGGATCAAGCCCTCGTTGGCCATGTCGAGGAGGTCTTTTTCTATGATGGTCGACTGGATCCAGTCTCCTTGGACCCAGCCCTTCGGCAGGCGGGTTCTGGACGAAGACCCGCCGCGGCTGGTAGATCTCCCCTTCGCCTTCTCCGACGCCGACGCCTTCTTCGCACGTTCCAGCGCCGCCGTCTTCTCCTTGGCCATGGTTGCCGGCGAGGTGCGCGTGGGGAAGTTGTGCATGGGCGAGAGCGAGCGCGCTGGATGGGGGCGAAGGGAGCAGAGAGAGAGAGAATGCTGAGGCACAGTACAGAAATCCTCGCCGGGCGCATTTATAAGGTCCCTTCCGAGTGGATGACAGGTGGGCCCGGTCGATCTAATCATATCCGGAACAGTTATGCAGACGGGATACGTGGCGAAGAAAGCGGCGCGGAGATCGAGGCGTCTATGTCCCGTCCCATCCGAACGCCGCGGTCCGCTCCGCTTCGCGCGCGTCCCCAAATTTCGCATCCCGCGGAATCCGCGAACAGCAGATCAGTCTGTCAGACACGGGGTTTCCCGCGATCCGTCGCTCGGAGATCGTCGAAGCCCGAAAGATCACTCGACGGAAGAAGAGAATGGATCGAGTCGACTGAAGACAAGTTGCTCACTATCGACGAAGAGATTCTTTGGTCCAGAACAACGCACGACCAAGATGCAAAGATTAATCGGAAACGACATCAACTCCTTCCTCACTCGAAGCCTCAATCCATTCGGGGGCTAATGATGGGGTCATGTACCTAGGGTAGGGTCATGGACCTGATCTAAGTACCTTACCCAAGGACATCCTTAGAAGAGGTCGCCTTCCAGTCGACCAATGAAGGACTCACTCGACTGACTTGAAGGACTCGACCACGAAGACTCACTCGACCACCAGGAGGTCAAGAGGCACTCTGCACTGCAACGGCCTGTAATTAAGTAGGCTTTATGATAGTAAAGACACTTTATGTGGGGCGTTACCAGTAACGCCCCAGACTTAACTCATCTTAAACACTCTCCTACGTGGGCTGGCTGGGGTCCTGGCGCACTCTATATAAGCCACCCCCCTCCACAGGTAGAGGGGTTCGACACCTTGTAACTCATATACTCATAATCCACTCGACCGCCTCCGGGCTCCGAGACGTAGGGCTATTACTTCTTCCGAGAAGGGCCTGAACTCGTACATCCCTTGTGTTTACAACCTCTCCATAGCTAGGACCTTGCCTCTCCATACCTACCCCCACTCTACTGTCAGGCTTAGAACCACGACACCCATCTGGTGGGTCCCTGTAGTCAGGGGGAAATGTTTTTTTCGCGAAATACTGGTGGCCCTTCTGGTGGGTCCCTGCTGTCAGGTGGAGGAATAATTATTTTTTGCATAATAAGGAGGCACTTCCTTGCGGCTTCCGTGGACCCAGTTGTCAGCCTCTCCACGTACAGTACTCTTCCAATGGAAGTCGGTCGTTGACCACATTGACCACGCCACGCCGAGAGCACCACGGCGGTGGACGACAGCAAGACCTAGGAAGGGGACGACGCGGAGCCGGGGAAGACGCATCAGTGGAAGCCCGCGCGGAGAGGAGTACGAGGGTTCACCGGTTCGACTGCAGTGTGAGGCTGCCGTCGCTGCAGAATAACAGGGGGTGTGGGTGAGTAGAGGGATGCCCTGGCCAGTGGTGGGAGTAGTAGGGGGCATTGAGGCCTGCGCGGCAGCACAGGCGGCCACGGGAGGCGGGAGCAGGCGGTCCCGCCGGCGCTGCTTTGGCGGCTGGAGCAAGAAGATCAAAGATTGAAGAAACACGACGGCCGTTGGATTGACATCCAACGGTTACGTCTGCTAGAATCATTCGTTGATGTATATAATAACTAAAAAAATCTTGCATACGCATCAACTAAACAGGCCCACAAGTCAGACCACTCCCTCTTTTTTTAATAATTTATATATAACTTATGGCAACTTCTTATGCAATTTATTGCAGTCGTTTTTTTGGTTGGCCAGGGCCAATTTCGCATATTTCTGTGGGTTCCAAACTATTTTTAATACCGAAATGTCGAGCCAGATTTAAAGTACTTTGAAGATATATTTAAATTAGGTTAATGCCCAGTGAAATAGGAATCTGAAAATGTGAAAAAATTCAGAAATTATAAAGTAATTGCCAATTTGTCATCTGTTTTTATATTTACAACCCATTTCATATTACTTTCAAGATTTGCAGGCGTCTTGAAAGAGTTGCAGCCCATCAGGGCGTAGAAAAATAAGTAGGCCTGGATTGGGTATTCTTTAGAAAAAATAAACTGGGCTCATTTTCACAAAGAAAAAATAGCTGGGTTGATCACATGGTGAACATAAAATATAAGCCTGGGCTAGACGGGCCACAGCCCAGTTCAAACCCTACTTCGTCTCAACAATAACAAAAAAAATACTGCTCGAGCAGCTACATCCCAGGTGTCAGCCAATCTTGTGGTGTTCTCTTGTCTATTGACTATATACGCTCACAATATCGTGGGTCCCAGATGTCAGGAAAACACTAGGAGGAAGCATTTTATTTTTCCATACGCTGACGTGGTGGGCCCCTACTGTCATCCTCTCCATGCACTTCTGTCGATTCCTGTTGTTTGTTGACCATGTTGACAATGCGAGCGGGCGGCGCCGCGGCGAGCACACTAAAGTGCGCGGAGGACATCGGCATTAACGATTTAGGAGACGGTGGGGTGGTGATGCGTGCGCTGAGGCGCAGCCAGCCGTGGGAGGCAGAAGCAGGCGGCCTCGCCAGTGCTGGTTTGGTTTTGGCGGCTGGAGAAAGACAAGACTGAAGAAACATGATAGACTGTAAAAGCAACAGGAGTACTTAACAACCTTAACTAAAACCATCAGGGGCACTTAACAACCAAAGCTAAAAGCAGTATGAGTACTTATAGAGGTTCAACCATACAAAGCACGCCTCGAACAGTGCTACTTTGCCTATAGTTAACCAAGGATGAGGCCACCAAGCCCCAGGACAAGGCCCAGGCGCCACCCCATGCATCCACAACCTTCTGAATGCGGCTTCATCTCGCAATGTGGTCAATAAACAGGATATTCGCTTTAGAGCCATGGAAAAGCATGAACATAATCTTCTGTCCTATTCTCCAAGATAGACGGGCCTTCATTATTTGAGACCACCCATGAATAAGTATCTTTTCACCTCTAAGGGGAATTGAGTAGGTCGACATAAACATCATGTTGTGACCAAGCGTAAGTATGACCCGACCATGGTCAGGCATCTGTATAGGAACAATAGAACTAGGCAGTATCTGTTTCAAGAAGATCACAGCTGTAAAACTGTGTATAAGCAATAGTTTATGAACAACATATATAACAGAAAATAGCTCGTACCATAAGTTTCTCGACACAGTTGGACCTGTTCAACAAGTGCAGCAGTGGCACGTATCCCACGTGGCCTTCCACCATTGAAATGCCCCACAAGGACCTCAAGACGATCAATAAAGTGTAGGACCTTGTGGATGTCGACCCAGTCAACTTTAGTGCCATCAGTAACAGCCGAGTTATTACAGAGTAACAAACAAGCAATTGCTTAACTCTGAAAAAACCTACACGTGCCACCAATTATAAGAAAATATTAGTTAGAAGTAGCATATTCTGAGAGATTCGTTGCTACTTCTAAAGTTACATTGTGATTAGTTAGACATAATAGGTGGATTAAGAAGTAATCGGGGCAACAAGCAAGGACCAGATACAAAACTAACATGGATGAACAATTGGAACGACGTCGTGGTGGAAGATCGTAGTGAAGATGAGACCAGGTTCTGCTATTTCCATCAACATTCGTGCGCCAACTTTCAGTCTGTAACACTTGAGAAAGTTTATCCAAGTTCGGCCATAAAAAAAGCAGCGATCTTCTTGGTTCATGAACCCAACTCGAAACTTATATCCAATGCTTTTTCTTCACTGTGACCATTAAACTAGTGTATTCAGTTATGGCAAGGCCGAGCATCTTGAGTACACGTGTTCTGGCAGAGCAAATAATACATTGCAGGAAATATAATATGAGAACACAATGTATTCCCTATCCAAATCTAGAAATAACTTCCTCCTTCATGTCAGTGTTGACCATCATACTAGTAGTACCTTTTATCCAAATGTAGCAATCCAAATTTCCAAATTAGTCGACAACATGTTCAAAAAAACCTCACCCTCCCGGATAGAAAAGAGGATTCTAGGAACATACTATGCGCGTTTCAAAATCCTGTGTTAGGATGAGAAGGAACAAGTGTGGCATCTCGCCGAGGGCGCAGAAACCTGTAGGGTACTCGCACTTTGGGCACTGCAAATGAAACACACTAGATTCAGTAGGAAGAAAAATGCATCAACGGCGGTGGCTGCCATCCTAGGATTACCTGCGACCAAGGGACTTGGATTTATCAGGGATGGATGAAGAATTCGTACCTGGTTCTCCATGAGAAAACCCTATGCAATCGCCGAGAGGGGGTTTTCTCTGAACAAGCAGACGAGGGAGAAGGGGATTCAGGCCCAGTGAAATATTGCCACTTCGTCCGTCTAGCTTACTACTAAAGCTGGAAGGGGGGGGTTGTGATTTGACGGCTCATTGGGCATTACTGCAGCGCTACAACCGAGGTGTGTCTACCGTGCAATTGTGCACTCTAATTTGTGCATATGTGACGTGGACCCCGTTGCCGGTTGCCCCACATATCAGCGAAAGGAAGTAGAAAGACAGGAGTAACTAGTTACACATAAATATATATTTTGACAGAGAGATACTCCCTCTGTAAAGAAATATACAAATCTTTTATATCACAATTTTATACATAAGAAAAATCAAGGGGAATATATATAACATATATAATTATAAAAAACAGAGTTGTTTTTAACACAGTATAGACGAGTTGGTGATGATGGTGTGCCTGCCATCCTGCAATATAGACCGTCCGATTTATATCTGACGGCTAGGAAGGAAACTATGGCAATTTTGCAAAAAGGTACCCACACTCCTCTCCACATTTGCAAATAAGGCCTTCCCTCGTTCATCCTTTTCTCTCACAAGATAAAATACTCATACAAATGCATCTTGATGTTACGTGCAACGCACGGGCATTATGGGGGTTCAGCTTTTTTTATGGGGGTTCAACTGAGAATATAATACTTAGACAGGCTCACGATTCTGGACTTTGGGCCGCAGGCCCACACTGCATGTTTGGGGGCCCATGTGTTCTACCTCAGCGCTTTTCATATTGCAAGCAATCGGTATGGCGCTGGTTTTAGATGGTGTCGCAAGGCGAATACACAAAATTGAATAAAGCACAACAACTGTTGGAATGAAATCGAATGACAGTTCCTAACCAGCAATCAGAGTTGCAATTCTATCAATGATATACCATGTGATAAATAATACTGTCGTACTACTTATACACACATGACACTTGTTTCACCATGCGAGATTATTACATCAAAATCTCTCGGAGGATAGATCAGTTCGGCAGTTGCGTGCTGCTACTAAAGAATTTCAAAGTTGATTTGGACCAGCTCTCCTTGCCGAGAAAGTTCGATTTTGACATCATCCCCTACCGCAAGATATGATTTAGATTTGATCCTTGACCATCCTTTAACATCAATCATCATGCGACCATCCTTTGTACTTACGGTATATTGAGCAGGTTCATTCACACAAAGGTTGCGCATGGTAAGAGAAACTTGGCCGCGGTCACCCGGATTGTTGAACGACTCCCTCATTGCTCTAGGAATTCTCTGTTTGCAAACAAGAAGACATACCCAAATAGTTAGATCAACACAGTGAATCATGTGAAACAACATGGAAAGAAAAAAGAATGAAGCACTTGGGCAGCCAATGCTTACCAAGAAGGTGGACATGTCAGTTTTTGTAAGGACTTTGGTATATGAAGTGTGAACTGCAGCCCAGTATGTTGCCGGTGCAACTGCACGGGTCGGAGCAGATGCAAGTGCAAGTGTTGGTGCAGGTGCTGAAGCCGCCGCTGCTGCCGAAGATGGTGCTCCTTGTAGAGCTGGTGCCGGTGTCGGAGCAGGTGTCGGTGTCGATGCCCGATCCTCCAGTACATCAGACTGATCCGCTGACGCGGTCGGTGCCCAATCCTCAGCTGGATCAAACTGAGCTGCTGCCGCTGTCAGTGCTAGAGTAACTGTCGGTGCTCAATCCGTTGCTGAAGGTGGTACCGATGTGCGAGACAGCGGCGATCGTCTCTGGTCTGCTATGATCAGCTTTCTAACTTGACTAGGATCCGTGACCGTGATTCAGTTTTTTTCTTCATTTCTTTTAAACGCGAGAAGGACTAATTGTGGCGTTTTTGTTAAACCAAACTACAGTTCATCATAGGGATTCAGCTTGTACTCAGACAACAGACTGATCCAATTTTTTCTAGTAATATAAGTGATGGATAGTGCCTTCGTTACTGACACGACATAAGAAGTGAAACCTACAAAAATAGCCATCGTAGAGCAAACCAAACGGTTTATTCCGTGATGAATGTCACATGGCAAAACCTGCATTGTAAAATTGTAGGAAAAGAAAGAAAACATGACATTAAATCAATAAGATTTAGATAGTAAATCAATAAGATTTACTTGATGTGACACGAGTGAATCCTTACCAGGAAATCACTATGTTGAAGTACTAAATAGAAGATTGATCGTCCAACTACGAGTGGCATGCAGGGGCCCTGCCTACTCCCACAAGCAGGACAGTCCAAAGGTCGTGACAAATCGTATGGACCGAACATCCATGGGACTGGAAATCCTGGTGGGTGCGATAAACCCTGCAATGCATACAGATATTGGAGTGTAACCATAATTGATAAACCGTCCTCACAAAAAAGATGATCTGGATACTTCAAAATATACAGACTAAATTGAGTGGACAGACATTAACATAGACCGTTCTCAGGACTGACCACACACCAAAAGCTGCAGTACTAATAAACAATACAAGGTTCACAAACACAAATCAAGTACTGAACAATAGTACTTACTACAGACAAGCAAAGTTGCACTAATAAACTCTGCAGACTATTTCTTGCCACCGACCTACGGGATGAACCCCGCACAACTGACTAGGCCATGGACTTCATGAGAGATGTCTACATGCACCATCACCATCTTGTCAACCTTGGAGAACCTAACAGAGTGGTCTTTCCACTCATAAACATGATGATGAAGATAGGCTGCATCAGATTTGTTGGGAAGCTTTACAAGAACCACACCCTTCGTAATCGAAGGCACAACCAGGAAATTGTTGTGGTCAAGTACAGCCTCAAGAACACGCCTGACAACAAAGCTACAGGAAAACACTAGTTCAGGACACGTGGCGACAAGGACACAACAGCTGGATAGTTTAGCAGTAGAACTCATCATCAGGTCTTCCAGTTCACACGGCATGACTTTGAGAACTTCATCTCCACCGCGGACCTGGTTCTAATTCAAACAGAAACCATATTTTATTACTACCTCCATTCAGAAATATAAGATGATTTTCGATATTATACTCCATATATGACTACATATACGCATAGAAATGAGTGAACAAAGACACTAGAACATGTCTTCAAAGGCATGAGAGCAGAGGGATTACTTGCAATATCCATGACACAAGTTACTGAGGCAAATATACCCTCTTCAAAGGTAGCATTGATGTTCATAAAGTACTCCATCGGTCCCAAAATTCTTGTCTTAGATTTGTCTAGATACGGATGTATCAAGTCACATTTTAGTATTAGATACATCCGTATCTAGACAAATCTAAGACAAGAAATTTGGGACAGAGGGAGTAGTTGAAAGTAATCTATAAGAAATCAGTGTCAACCTCTCGCATGTTTTGGTCAAAAGAGGAATTTAGAACCGTCATTTGGCACACTAAAATCACATGCAAGATCACCCAGAAAGTTGTACCAGCAGTACTAGTACCGCATGTTAGATGAAAAAACATGATCAAGATCGAGACAACGATCGTCAACAAGAGACATTACCTGGACTTGCTTAATGAGGGATCTCGGAGAGGGGGGCTTGGATAGGGCGATGGCTTTGAGGTTCTTGTCATATATTTCTCTTGGTGTGGGGTTCTTTGGATCAACCACATGATAGACATACTCTATGATCTCCAGCATCTCATCGTTTCCATGTCGAAGATGATCCTGCATAGCAACTCTCCACAAAGCAAAATCGGAAGTGGCATTAAGTAAAGGAGGTTTTCCTTGAGGATCATATCTTGGTTTTTCAACCTGGGGTCTTGCATAAAGCCAAGGAACACTGGCGTGTTCATTGCTAGGAGGTTGTTGACCAAGTGACGGAGTAGGCACAGTTGGCCTCGAAGCCGCACGACCTAAGTGTGGTGCAAGCACCGTGGACAACGTGGCTAATCTCATTTGGACCAAGGCCTCAAGGGAAGCATCATGCTCCTCTTTTTGCTAAGCAAGGGCCCGTTCTAGATCCTCAGACGTAAAGAACTTGACTTCAGAGGAAGCCTCGCCTTTATCCTTCGGATCTACAACCAGGGGAGTCCCATCCGGGTTCATCTCGCTCTAGGGCGGTTAAGCCACAAGAATAGAGCACGAGGCTCTGATACCAATTGAAAGGATCGAGATGGACCTAGAGGGGGGGTGAATAGGTACAACTACAAATTTTAATTATTACTTAGCAATTTTAGGCAATAGTGCGGAATATGAAGGTGAGCCTAACAATTGCAAGTGAGTACTAAATACTAAGCAAGTAACCCAAGCACTTAAGTAGGCAAGCACAAATATGATGTAAGTAAGTGCAAAGAGACAAGTAACCACAAGTAGAGAGTTAGGGTTAGGAATAACTGCAACTCCGGGAGACAAGGATGCATGCCGATGTTCACTTCCTTGGAGGGAAGCTAGTCACCATTAGAGAGGTGGATGTTAACACGAAGGCACACCAACGCCACGAAGGCTCACCCTATTCTCCCTTTGAGACAACACCACAGAGGCGTTTCTCAACCACTAGTGGTAGACCTTGGGGTGATCTCCAAACCCTTACAAACTTTCCAGGGGTAATCACAACGGTTGATTCCTCTCCGAAAGACTCCTACCGCCTAGGAGACTCCAACCTCCAAGAGTAATAAGAACTTTGGGAAGAAGCTCAAGACTTGCTCAAACCACGAATTCCTTTGGTGCAAAGAAGGGGAAGGAGTGGATCTATCACTTGATTGGAGAACTTCTCTCAAATGCTCCTAGAACACTTGGGAATCTAGGATTTGGTGTAGGTGAGTGAGAGAGAGAGTGAGGAGTGTTCTTGGCAAGCTCAAAGTGAATGGTCAGCCTTATCCCGTGGAAGGGAAAGGTATATATATAGTGGGTGTGGAAAGGTGACCGTTTGGAACACATAAGTGCACAGGATAGGTCGGACGTCCGGACAACATCGGACGTCCGGTGGCACAAATAAGTCCGGACGTCCGACAGTCATCGGACGACCGGCCACTGTGAATATGTGAGCCACAAACCAGTACATAGGACACAGACGTCCGAGACGGGCCGGACATCCGGAGCCCGGATGACCGGAGAGTCCGGAAATCCGCAAATACGGTTCTGTTGTGAAAGTACCGGATGTTCGAGACCTGTCGGACGACCGGAGGTCGGACGTCCGGAGAGTTCCGGACATCCATTGGTTGAACAATAGGAGCTTGTGATGGTATGGGTGTTGAAGTAGTTTGATGATGTGTGAGACTTCCATCTTCTTCTTCATCATCATGAGGTTCTTGTTCCATAGGAAGAAGTGCACCAACACCCATGGTCAAAATGTCTTGAGAAGAATCTTCTTCACCTACATCACTTAGATCAACTTGCTCCCCGTGGGAGCCATTAAATTCATCAAACACCATGTCACAAGTTTCTACAACACATCCATTGGATTTGTTGTAGACTCTATAGGCATGAGAGTTTGATCCATAGCCAAAAAATATACCCTCAATTGTTTTGGATTGAAATTTTCCTAACCATTCTCTTTTGGAGGATGAAACATTTGCACCCAAATACACGAAAGTACTTGACATTTGGCTTGTTCCCAGTTAGAACCTCATATGGAGTCTTTTCCAATATAGTGCGGAGGAAGAGCCGGTTTGATGCATGGCATGCGGTGTTGACAGCTTCGGCCCAAAAACTATGTGGTGACTTGTATTCATCCAACATGGACCTTGCCATCTCTACAAGTGTACGGTTCTTCCTTTCGGCTACACCATTTTGCTGAGGAGTGTATGGAGCTGAATATTGATGCTCAATCCCTTCATCACTAAGAAATTCTTCCAAGGTATAGTTCTTGAACTCAGAGCCATTGTCACTTCTTATTGCCAGGATTTCTTTGTCAAACTTGCGTTGGGCTTGCTTGGCAAAATCAATGAAGGTGATCTTTGTTTCGTCCTTGGACTTGAGGAAGAACACCCATGTATATCTTGAGTAATCATCAACAATGACAAGCCCATACTTTTTCCCACCAAGACTATCCCATGAAGGAGGCCCAAAAAGATCCACATGAAGGAGCTCCAGGGGCCTTGAAGTAGATACTATGTTCTTGGGTGGGTGCTTTGATTGATGTTGCTTCCCGGCTATGCATGCACTACACACACAATCTTTCTCAAAAGATACATTGGTTAGTCCAAGGATGTGATTCCCCTTTAAGAGATCTTGAAGATTTCTCATGCCGACATGGGCTAGCCGGCGATGCCATAGCCACCCCTTGTCAGCCTTGGCCATGAGACAAGTTGCATGGAATGTGCTCTCTTTCGAGAAATCAACCATGTAAAGGTTGCCATCCAACTCTCCAACAAAGGCCACTTCGAGAGTATCTCTCTTAAAGACTTTCACATCCGTTAGTCCAAAGAGTGCATCATAACCAACAGAAGCCAATTGACGAACAGAAAGCAAGTGGTATTTAAGGGATTGGACAAGCATGACATTTGCAAGAGACATGTCATTTGTGATAGCCACCTTGCCCAACCCGAGTACCTGTCCTTTTGAACCTCCACCAAACATAATGCTCATGAATGGTTGAATAGCTTCCATGAAATCGTAGAGCAATTTTCTATCTCCGGTCATATGATTTGTACATCCACTATCAATCACCCATTTCACTCCACTGGAGAAGTCAACCTACACACAATTAAGACTTGGTTAGAGGCACCCATTTTGCAATGGGACCTCTCAAGTTAGTCACAAGGGTCTTAGGGACCCAAATAGCATAGAACCGGAATGCATTTCGAGGACCAACAAATTTTGCAAAGACTTCTCCATCCTTAGTCTTACAAAGTACATAGGATGGAGGCATGAACTCTTTAGGCTTGTTGAGAGTGGGCATGCCCCTTGTGGCCTTCCCACTCACAACCTTACATTTCTCCTTGCGCCCTTCTCTTAGAAATGTTTCTTTTAGAGGAGTTGTGCACTTTTGAGAGGACGTCTTCTTCTTGTTTGTGCTTGGGTCAAACCCAAGTCCCTCTTTGGCAAACACCTCATTGTGTTGGCTCAATATCTCATCAATATTCTTTTGCCCTTGAGCACATTTCATGAGACCTTTCTCGATTTGAGCCTCGAGAAAACGATTTTCCTCAATAATAGATGCTAGATCACTACTAGAGTTAGTAGTACAAGCATCAATATTGATAATAGGAGAAGAGTAAGCCTTGACTAGAGTTTCAAGATAAGTAAGTTTGAGCATATCAAAACTCTTTGTAAGAACGGTGAGCTCTCCTTCCTTAGTCTTGAGAGACACAGATAGAAGCTCACAATCCTTAGATAGAGAAGCATGAGACTTCACAAGCTTACTTTTATCATTCATTAACTCTTTGAAAGAGTCAATAGCCTTTTTCAAGGAGGCAAGATCATTAGTGTGAACATCAATATTTGCACCAATTTTTAAGCATAGTTCATCATTTCGTGCTTCCTCATATTGGACTTTCCGCTCAAGGATTTCACATTATTCATTTTCCTCGGTGACGAGGGTTTCGAGTTCCTTAATGGTGATGGTGTGCTTACTCACCATCTACATAAGCATATGAAACATAGTGAGCTTCTTTCCTTTGAGGGAGCACATGAACTTATTAAGTTTAGCAATCATAGGATCATCTAGATCATCATCCTCATAGGTATCCTCCGCATCAAGATACTCGTCACTAGGAGTAGAAGGAGTGAAGAGAGGAGGATTTGATCGTGGAGTTACCTTGACCTTGTCAGAAGAGCTTTGGTCCTCTCCATCTTCAACCATGGCCTTTGTCATTAGGCACTTGTGAGCGTTGCCCTTGTAATCTTTCATGTAGTTGTAGGTGACCACGTCACCACTCTTGTTTACTAACCTCAAGGTGTTTTGAGAGTCTTGAGAAACTCCGGCAACACCACTAACATCATCCGGATCAGATTCTTCTTGAGCAACCATTGCTTTTCCATCTCTCTTCTTGAGCTTGGAGTTCAAAGGATTTGGCAACTTCTTCTTGGCAAAGGTCTTGGGAAACCTTGGTTTATCTTCTCTCTTCTCATAAGGGCACTCGTTGGAGAAGTGGTTGGTTTCTTCATAGTTTTAGCATTTTCTTACTTTCTTCTTTTGAAATCTTCCCTTGAATTTTCCCGCGCTAAACTTCTTGACAAAGAGAGCCATGTCTTCATATGAAGGACCCTCGTCGGATTCAATCTCATCACCATCTTCATCATCATCATCATCATCATCTTCTTCTTCTTCACTTTGCTCATCTTCACATACATGCTTGGCCTTCAATGCAAGATTGATCTTTGATGATGGGGAACCATGCACGGCAAAATGTTTTGTGGCATTACCTTTGACTCTTCAAATAGTTGAAAGGTGGATATGATGTCATCTGTAGTCATTTCCTTGAAGGTATGGTGTTGTCTTATGTCCCACACCATTTGATGGTGATATGGGGCAAGAGCATGAAGCAACTTATCCACAAGGAAACACTTAGTCATGTTGAATCCATCTTGTGTCTTGTCACACTCACATGACTCAATATCGGCAGTGAGAGTCATGAGATGCTCATGGAGTTGATTGGGGGTTTCACCTTTCTCCATACAAAAGTTTTCCAATTGCCCCTTGGCAATTTCATATTGAGCACTCCGGAGGGTAGAGGTGCTAGTCTTGGATCTTATAATACTTTCCCATAGTTCCTTGGCACAAGTGATGTGTATGAACGGTCTCCTTTGCTTTTCAGCCATACCTCTCCTTATACACATGATTGCAGTGTCATTGAGGTTCTTGTCATATATTTATATTGGTGTTGAGTTCTTTGGATCAACCACATGATAGCCATACTCAATGATCTCCAGCATCTCATCGTTTCCATGTCAAAGATGATCCTGCATAGCAACTCTCCACAAAGCAAAATCGGAAGTGGCACTAAGTAAAGGAGGTTTGCCTTGAGGATTATATCTTGGTTTTTCAACCTGGGGTCTTGCATAAAGCCAAGGAACACTGGCGTGTTCATTGCTAGGAGGTTGTTGACCAAGTGACGAAGTAGGCACAGTTGGCCTCGAAGCCGCACCACCTGAGTGTGGTGCAAGCATCATGGACAACGTGGCTAATCTCATTTGGACCAAGGCCTCAAGGGAAGCATCATGCTCCTCCTTTTGCTTAGCAAGGGCCCGTTCTAGATCCTCAGACGTAAAGGACTTGACTTCAGAGGAAGCCTCGCCTTTATCCTTCAGATCTACAACCAGGGGAGTCCCATCCGGGTTCATCTCGCTCTAGGGCGGTTAAGCCTCAAGAATAGAGCACGAGGCTCTAATACCAATTGAAAGGATCGAGATGGACCTAAAGGGGGGGGGGTGAATAGGTATAACTACAAATTTTAATTATTACTTAGCAATTTTAGGCAATAGTGCGGAATATGAAGGTGAGCCTAACAATTGCAAGTGAGTACTAAATACTAAGCAAGTAACCCAAGCACTTAAGTAGGCAAGCACAAATATGATGTAAGTAAGTGCAAAGAGACAAGTAACCACAAGTAGAGAGTTAGGGTTAGGAATAACCGCAACTCCGGGAGACAAGGATGTATGCCGATGTTCACTTCCTTGGAGGGAAGCTAGTCACCGTTAGAGAGGTGGATGTTACCACGAAGGCACACCAACGCCACGAAGGCTCACCCAATTCTCCCTTTGAGACAACACCATGGAGGCATTTCTCAACCACTAGTGGTAGACCTTCGGGTTATCTCCAAACCCTTACAAACTTTCCGGGGGTAATCACAATGGTTGATTCCTCTCCGAAAGACTCCTACCGCCTAGGAGACTCCAACCTCCAAGAGTAATAAGAACATTGGGAAGAAGCTCAAGACTTGCTGAAATCACGAATTCCTTTGGTGCAAAGAAGGGGAAGGAGTGGGTCTATCACTTGATTGGAGAACTTCTCTCAAATGCTCCTAGAACACTTGGGAATCTAGGATTTGGTGTAGGTGAGTGAGAGAGAGAGTGAGGAGTGTTCTTGGCAAGCTCAAAGTGAATGGTCAACCTTATCCCGTGGAAGGGAAAGGTATATATATATAGTGGGTGTGGAAAGGTGACCGTTTGGGACACATAAGTGCATAGGATAGGTCGGACATCCGGTGGCACAAATAAGTCCGGACGTCCGACAGTCATCGGACGACCGGCCACTGTGAATATGTGAGCCATGCACCAGTACACATGACACGTACGTCCGAGACGGGCCGGACATCCGGAGCCTGGACGACCGGAGAGTCCGGAAATCCGTAAATACGGTTCTGTTGTGAAAGTACCGGACGTCCGAGACCTGTCGGACGACCGGAGCTCGGACGTCCGGAGAGTTCTGGACATCCGCAAATACCATTCTGTAAAGGAACACCGGATGACCGGAGGGAGACGGACGTCCGGGCAGCTGAGAGGGACCGGACGTCCGTAGAGCACCGGACGTCCGGAGACAAAGAATAGGAGCTATGGATTTTGAGCAAGTTTTCCACTAGATCCAACGATCCCCTCTTAGTAGTGCGGGATCCCTATACTCAAGAACAAACCATAAACAAAGTCAATGTCTTGTATCTCCATTCTTGAGTTATATGCTTTTTGTTCCTAGTCATGATGCATACACACGGTCTTTGAGACATAATCCTGAGATATACTTGATAAACATGATTAGTCCCTAGCATATGTGTTATCATCAACATCAAAATATGATTAAGGGCATGATTGCACTTTCAACGTCGGTGAAAGTGAGTAATTTAGTGCATGGCCGGAGGAGGACCTGCACGGTAGAGCGTGTCCACTGTTTTTCTGAAGAAAAAAATGATTACAACAAGCTTTTCCACTCTTACGACGGAGGAGTGCGAAACACGGCAGCCACTTGAACATACACAATGCTCCTACTACTAGGCATGTGCAGTGGTTCATACGTCAGTACTACACAATCTTGTTGCTAGTGTAGTAAGATATGACGATAACAAATGATGTTGTGCGCATGTCAACTACTCCTATATGTAACATAGTACCACTTTTTTGACTGTCCGGTCAAGAATGAACGGTGAGATCAATGTTAATAGAAGTAGTTCTACAGCGCACGGAGAGTACGGTGCTATAGTACTCCACGAAACATGAACCATATGAAGCACGAATAGTGTTAGGTAGGGTGTATGAAGGGTGCATGGGATGGGAGCAAAAGTTCCCTTCTCGACCCACTTTTTGGTGTTTGGCAGAGTACATGAAGGGTGCATGAGTCCACACTAGTAGGTTAACAAAAATACACGAAGAGGAAACAACTATATTGAGATGAGAATGCAACCAAACACACCCACACGCTTTGTGCTACAGTGACTGATCTACACCGTCTGAGTTTGATCCAACGGTCATGTTGCACCGAGACATGGACATGCCCATGCAGATGGCGCCTAAACACCACTGAAGTCCCTCTGCTTCTCGAGGCGCACGACGTTGGTGATGCAGGGTGCAACCGCCCACAGAGCCCGCTCCCGGTCGACGGGAGCCAGCTCGTCAAAGACGGCGTCCAATGGCACAAATGGATTCTGGTGACGGAGCCCTGAAAGGATTCGCCCGGCAATGGCGACGGCAGCCTGCAACCCCTCCTTGTCCAGCTCAGCCCCCACCATCGTGCGGAGACAGCTCAGCTCCTTGGAGATATAGGTGAAGAAGGAGACCAGGTCAGGAAGCCGCAACTCATTGAAGTAGACCGGGTGGTCGAACGGGTTAAGCCCGGCGGCCGGCATCGTCGCGCTGGCACGACGGTAGGCATAGCGCAGCCGCAACACGTGCGTGGCAACTTGGTTCACCAAGTGGTTGAGGCGATCCTGGACCTCGTCATGATTGGCTCGCTCGCGCTCCAGCCGGCTCCCCTGATGGCCTATCGTATCTCCCGCTTTCTGCAGCAACGTCGCCGGCGCCTCGAGCATCTTTGTGGTGGACGCCTGCCGCTTTTGAAGCTCCGTGAACTTCCGCACATAACGGAGGAGCATGGCACTCCTCTCCTCCTTGAGCTCACGGAGCTCCACGTCCTTGGCCCTGAGCTCCGCATCCTTGGCATGGAGCTCATGTGTCAGGCGCCTCACCTCGGACTCCGTGATTTGCTGCGCCGCCATGGCACCAGGTAGAAGCAATGGGGAGAGGAAGCAAAGGGGGCGAAACGGCTGTAAGGCAATGCAATCTACGGGAAGGCGGAGGGAGCCAGCCAAGGAGCGGAGAATCTTTTGGTTTTCACCATGGTAAAACACCAGTCGACGACTTCTCACATCAGGGAGCAGTGGGTTTTACAGGCAGAGTCATCGTGACTAATTGCTGCAGCGCCTGCTCCCGTCAATCAAAAAATTAAAAATCCTGCCACGCCTGCTCCCGTCAATCAAAAAATGAAAAATCCCGCCGCACCCAAACACCAGAGCAACGCCATGGTGGATATTTAAATTTACCTGCCGGCAAGTAGATAAAAAAGGGGTGAAAAAACAAATGTGGCGGCGGCCTAGCTAATCGGTCGAACTAGCCCAACTAGCTAGCCACCGTGCTTCACTAATGTACTCAGCGGAAAAGGTGGTCTTTCGTGATTTGATGATTCATTTACTTGCTTTGGCGCTACGACCGAGGAGGACCCAAAAAATGTGCGGTAGGGCGTCCCACGTCAGGAAGAATATATGCGTGCACCACCCGGGAGGACCCAAAAACCGTGCGGTAGGGTGTGCCACATCTCGGCACGGAGGAAAAATGTGCACGTAAAAATATACTCCCTCTGTCTAGGTGTGTAAGTCATCTTACGAAAATCAAATAATCCCAAAACACTTAGGCGCGATGCATTAACTTCTATCTCATTTCTTGTTTCTTGACATATCAACCAATAAGAGATGAGGGGTGTGCATGCTTTTAATGATTTGAGACTACCAAACACGACATGCAATGGTTAGTTCATTGCATGCAATGCTATTAATTAGCAGATAAATATTAAGGTCTCTCGTTTTCCCCTCCTCCTTGGTAACGACGACTTACTCACCTAGATGGAGGGAGTATTGTATCAGACGTCGACAATAACTCTAGTACCTATGGTTCGACCTCGGGACCTAGCCAGTCGGTCGAAAACACCCCACTAGCCACACAACTTTATCATGCAAACGTGGCACGGAGGATAGATGTGGTTAGCTCCATCTCGAC
Organism: Triticum aestivum; assembly: GCF_018294505.1. NCBI lineage: Eukaryota > Viridiplantae > Streptophyta > Magnoliopsida > Poales > Poaceae > Triticum > Triticum aestivum. The sequence goes on along the minus strand of NC_057813.1, from coordinate 81,188,129 downwards.
CAGCCACAACGTCTCTTGTTCTAGGTGATTCTTCTATTTCCAAGTTTTTTTAGTTGTAATAACACCACGGCAAGCTAGCGCCGCTCTTCGTGTGTGCCCGTGCAAAGGTTAGACGATGGAGAGAAGAGAGATTGAGATCGCAGACCTGGGATCCACCAGTAAGTGAGACAACGGTCATGCACGTGTTTACGAGACACTCCCTCTACTCTACTCAACGTAATACTGTATAAAATCAAGTTATGGGACAAAGCCAACAACCGTTGTTGTTTCAGGCTATCGACTTACGATTTGTAGTCCTGGTTGCCAGTTCGAATCTCGTCTTTCAGATTTGTTAGTTTTAGGTCCAAATTTGATTAATGACAAGTGGGACCACTACAAAAAAATACACTTCCGTGATGATACGTGTTTGTCACAGTAGGTCGCGTTTTTTGTCATGCATGTACATCCATGAGAAATTTATGATAGAATCTAGATAGTCATACATGTGCTGTCGTAGAAGTGTTCCATGACATTACCAAAATTATCATCACGGAAGTGTCCACTTCCATGACGATAAATCGCGCGTCACAGAAGTGCTTTCTTCAAGGGTGACCGACACGTGGCATCCACCTTAACGGAACGCCGTTAAGCTATCGGGTCAGGTTTTGGATCCGATAACCCGTTAACAGCCCCGACCAATGGGGATTTTCCACATGTAAAATCATCATTTTTTTGAGGAACTGGGACAGTGGGAGAGGCTCCCACTGTCATATATATTATATTATATAATGCACAGAATTACATGGCTGTAATTACATCATGTACAAGTTTCATCCCCACTACATTTGTAGTGGATTAGAGAGCAACTAAGAGGGTGTAATTAATCAGAGGGTAGGGAGTCTAAAAGTAAAAAGATAAACTCTTTCTTATTATCTTTAACCCTATATTGAAGGAGACTAAATTCCTCCTTGAATCTGCTCAGCCAAGAGTGGTAGGATGAATTTATATCTCTGAAAAGTTTATTGTTCCTTTCTTTCCAAATGCTCCAGGATGCTTGCAGGATGATATCCATGAACAAAGGCCTGCCCCAATTGATTTTAGCTTGTTCTAACCAGGACAGCCTAGTGGCTTGATCACCAGGGTCTAGCCCAAAGGTTGCCCAGCAGTTTCCGCTAAATGGGCAAGTGAGGATCATGTGATCAATGTCTTCTTCTTTTTGGCCACAAAGCAGGCAGTTGAGGTTAGTACAAATGTTATAATGCCTTCTATTCAACATGTTTCGTGTGTTCAATCTATCAGATAGCATGAGCCACCCAAAGACCTTGAGTTTAGCAGTAACCCTTGATTTCCACAACCAGTGGTATGTATTGTGGGCCTTCATATCCCTAAAGTAGAATTTGTAGTATTTGCTGCCGAAAATTCTCTTCCTTTCCAAGGGTAAGTCCAGCTATCTTTTGCATTCTGGCTGTTGTCTAGTGTAATGTTTGTCACCAAGTTTTGCATATCTTGTAGCTCTCTCAGTGCTTGTGTAGAGAGTGGTAGAAAGAAAGCTTCTTCCAGGGAGTTAATGGTCAAGAAATCTTTGACTGAGCAGTCTTCATTTCTGACATAAGAAAATGCCCTAGGATGTGTGTCAGATAAGACTTCTTCTAACCACATGTCTTTCCACATTAGTACATTTTCCCCACATCTCATTTCCACCTTTGAAATTCCTCTAAAGATAGGAGTTAGCTTGAGAATGTCCCTCCACCAGAATGATCCACATGGGTCCGAGGCATGTGGATTTTTATTGGTATAGTAGGTGGTCCAAAGCAGTTCCACCCAAGGAAGGTCATGGCAATTGTAAAATTTATGTAAATATTTGAGTAGCAAAGCATCACTTTGTACCTTGAGATTTATGATTCCAAGCCCCCACTCTTCTTAGGTCTGCACACTCTATCCCACGCAGCTAGTGAGTTGCATTTTTCACCTTGTTCTGTCTTCTTTGTCCAGAGGCATCTCCTTCTTAGTTTATCCAACAACTCTAGGATTTTAGGTGGGTATCTCAGAGTGCATAGTGCAAAAATTGTAAGTGAGGTGATGACTGTGTTTAGTAAGGAAATTTTAGAGCCATATGACATCAGGGCTAAAGTAGAGGTGAGCCTTCTTTCCATGTTGCAGACAATAGGCATTAGATCCTGGACTGAAGGTTTGGATGTCCCAAGAGGTATTCCAAGGTATGTAAATGGCATTTTGCCGATTGTACATCCAAAGATGTGAGCAATATCTTTACTTAATACCTCATCACAGTTTATTGGTATTAATGTTGATTTATGGAAGTTGATTTTGAGACCAATAGAAGTGACATAATCAGTGAGAATATTCTTCATTGTTTGTGCTTGATCAGGGCATGCCGGCATAATGATAATAGTGTCATCAGCGTATTGAATGACCGGGTAATCAATTTGGTGTTGTTTAGGGAAAGGTAGTTGAAGCAGACCATGTCTGAAAGCATCATTAATGGCTGCTTGTAAGAGATCAGCAGCAAGAACAAAAATGAGGGGAGAGAGAGGATCACCCTGTCGCACACCACTTTTACAGATGAATTGTCTGCCCGGTACACCATTCAGGAGAACAGAAGATTTGCAAGAAGAGAATAAAGATTTGATCCATGAAAGCCATCTATCATTGAAACCCATGTGTTTCATTATTTCTAACATTGCATCATGTTCAATGGTGTCAAATGCTTTGGCAAAGTCTAGTTTAAGGAGAACAATCTTATTCTTGGAGTTCTGGCATTGGTGTATGTATTCAAAGGCCCAAGCGAGGCAGTCTTGGATTGCTCTTGCCTTAATGAAACCATATTGATTCCTGTGTATTATCTTCAGAATAATATTTTGCAGGCGATTGGCAAGTAGTTTTGTAATCACTTTAAGATAGCAGTTAAGGAGTGTAATAGGTCTGAAATCATTTACTATGTCCGGGGAGGAAATTTTAGGAATCAAGGTGATATATCCTTCATTGATACTTTCCAGGTTTAGGGTACCAGCATGAAATTGATCACATAGATTGTAGAAGTCCTCCTTAATAATGTGCCAGCAGGTTTTAAGAAATATACCTGTAAAACCATCAGGTCCAGGAGCTTGGTCTGCAGGCATTTCTTTAATGACATTATCAATTTCTTCCCTGGAGAAAGGAATTGTCAATTGATCTAGGTCATTCCTGTTTTTGATTATGTTTGCTAGGTTGAATTTCATTTGAAAAGCTCTCGAGGTTCCCAATCACTATTTGAAACTTTGGTAGATTACTGCTTCTTTTCCAATGTGGTCTTCTACAGTAGTACCATTATCCAACTTAAGAGAGGTAATAATATTCCTTTGATACCTCTCAGACGCCATTGCCTTGAAATTTTTTTGGGTCCTCATCACCAAACTTAGCCCATCTTATGGTACATCTTTTCCTCCAGTATTGTTTTTGGTAATCTAATAGACGGAGTAAGTGATTTTTGAAAATTCTCCTGAAGTTCCTCTCTGGTATTGTGAGAAGCTGTTTATTTTCCAAAGAGTCTAGTTCATCAAGTGTAATAGTAGAGTTAGCTATGGCTGTAGCAAGCTTGGAAATGTGCTTACTCCATCTTTTTAGCTCATATCTGAGTGCTTTGAATTTCCTGGAGACAATTGTGGCATAGTTATCTAAGTGTACACTTTTGTTCCAAGAAGAAGCAACCAAATCCATAAAACCAGGGTGCTGGATCCAATAAGACTCAAACCTAAAGAGGTTACTTCTAGGAATGTCTGTTTCTATGGAAATCACACAAGGTATGTGATCTGAGACTGGTTTGGAGTCATTGGCTAGAGGAAACACGTGTCGGCTCACCGCTGGGACAAATGTCATCCGCTCATTGGACCGAAGGCGCCTATGATACGACGACACATGGCACGGCCCAACAGAGGCCCATTCATGTGAAAAGGCCGACCCATTTGACTTGCTCAAAAGGTGGCGGGCCGGCCCACGGAAAGCCTGTTAATGGCCTGTTTGCATATAGCCCATTTACAGCCCGCTAACCCAGGGCCCGTTATGCCCTATCCGAATTAGGCCCAGTAGCGTCATCTGGGCCGTCCAATATGATTCCAGCCCGATTTAACTTCCGGCCCATGTGTGGCCCATGACTTCTTTCGGCCCATATGATGCCCTTTGTAACTCTTGGCCCATTAACAGCCCGTGGTCAAACTGGCCCGTAATGAATAGTGTATCACGTTATACCCATTAACGACCCGTTATTCCATTGGGCCGTTTCTAGCCCAAGTTGTCTTTCGGCCTTCTCAGGGCCCATTGATTCTTGGGCTCATTTGCAGCATTCGGTTACATACGGCCCGTTACTGTCATTTTCTGCTTGTGGGCCAAATTCAGCCCGTCGTTACAGTCGTCCCGTTTGCGGACCGTTAATACGTTGGGCCGTTTTCATGTCAAAAAAACCCAGTTGGGCTGTTTTCATAGAGTTATCAAATACGGCCTATTAACGGCCCGTTATGGTCCACGAATAGTACGGCCCATGATTGGCGAAATGATGATACGCCCCGTAGAAGGCCCATGGATCCTACGGCCCGTATGAGGCCCATGGATAGTATGACCTGTAGAAGGCCGATGGATCGTACAGCCTGTAGAAGGCCCATGGACCCTACAGCCCGTAGAAGGCCCATGGACCCTAGGGCCTGTATAGAAGGCCGATGGATCCTATGGCCGGAAGAAGGCCCATGGATCATACGGCCTGCAGGAGGCCCATGGTTACAATAGTCCGTGTGTTGCCATGATTATTTTGGCCTAGTTACCAAAAATAGGCTATTGTGGCCACTAGAAAAACACAGAAAAAGAACTGCAGTGACTACAAACAAACAACAAAACAAGACAATAAGGAAATAAATAAGCAAGCAATTAACGCTAGCCTATTACCGCTATTACACATATTACATCCACTGGGCATCAAAGTTCGCCACTAGTGCAAATATAGGGAACAAAGCAGCACATTACATACACTGGCCGTCAAAATTGGCCACCAGTGCAAATAAACACGGCAGCAAAACTAGAGCATAACTGAAACAACTTCAGAAGAGCTCAAGAAACGTTATCCTGGGTATCCACCATGCTGGCAATAAGCTTAGCAAGCTGATTAGCTTTTGTCCTGTTTGGCGCTAAAATCCTCCAACGCTTGCTGTTGCACCAGAAAGTATGCATTTGAATGCTCTAGGGACTTAAGCAGTCCTTCCGCTTCTTGTCACAGCACAGCTGATCGATGTCTTTCAGCTTGTAGTTGAGACTCAAGAAACCGAACTGATTCAGACAGTGAGTTTGAATAGCTTGTGCAAGCGGTAGTGGCCAGTAACTCGAACATTAAACCAAGACAGGACTTTGGGGTTGTCTCGCTGTCTTCAAGATAGTCTTCCTTAGCTGTTTTATAAGCTTTGTTGGAGACTAACAAGGATGTGTCACTATCCTAAACCTTATCTACATTACTTCCTTTACCATTGCTTAATAAGGCACTCTTCCCCAATATTCTGTCAGCATTCTAAAAGAAGAAACAAGCAGACACATAACAAGTTTAGCATGTACTAGTATATGAAACTCATTTCGGTGAACCAGTTCATTAGTAAGGTGGACAGGATTAAACTACCAAGTCTTCTATTACCAAGTACTAGTACATAATAAAAGCATCAAACAAACATATATCTATGTCCTATGGTCACTGCATTGTCTTGCCAAATCAAAATAGAGACATGGTTCAAATCATATCAGTTCAAGACAAAGCAACAGTGAAAGAATACAAAGTGTGGGAAACTACACAGCACAACAAGATTTCAGATGGGTACCACGGGTCTACATGTACAACAACACTATTGGCTTTGTTGTGATGCTAGTAATGTGCATGATATGAAAGTCAATTGTATACACAATTAAAATTGAAATCAAAAGAGCTATTGATAAGAGCAAACCTGTTAAAGAAACATGCGTGAACATACCTGTTGTGCCATTGGAGTTTCGATTGGATCCTTCAATTTAAAAATAAGTTTGTATGAGTAAATATAGTGATACAAGAGCAAAGCAATCATAGTTAAAACAGGCGCGCCTAGGCTCTAGGCGTTGGCAAAACGCATTGCGCATAACTATGCTTAATCTGTGCATAACTGCGCATAAGCATGCGCTTTGGTCAGTAAAGCGCAAGGCGGTGGCAAAACGGACAATTAACGCCTAGTGCTTTTTTGAACTATGATAGCAATGGAATCTTAAATTAGAACAATTGTTCTTCAGGTTTAGGCACTTGTTCTACATGAACAGAGTACAGTAAGACGCAAGAATATAATACTTAAAAATAGAACATGAGCTCATAGACCTTACCACATTCTTGGTTCAGGACCAGTACAGAACAAGGCGTTCCCAGTCATCGTCCAGTAAATGTGTCTCAGGAGAACATAAGGGAATTTGATGAGTTTCTTTGCCGGCGAAGTACGTTTTCTTCAGGTAATTCCGATACTGCCACCAAGCATTCTTGAAGATAGCAGAGGTATTAGCACACGTTACCTCATCCTGAGTTTCCAAATTGGTCCTTCCCTATAGAGAAAAATGGGAAAATTTGCTGTATTATAACCATCATGGAGGTAGGATGTATGGGATGAAGCAAAGTAATTGCCATGAATAACATTACTTACACATAACTCCTGGACAAACACCTGCAACTGGCATTTTCCTTCATCTTCAGTATAATATTTCCAAGATGCGAAGATACGCACATACAATTTAACAACATCAAGTGCGATAGATGCTAAACTACGACTAGCTGGTTGTGCTTCCTCCACAGGAATAGGCGTACTAACTGGTGGAGTTGGGGTTCGCCGTGATAGTACTGGCCCTTTGGGCACTGGAGCTGCCTTACTAACTGCTCTTGTTTGGGAGCTATGTGGTGGAGATGGTGCTGTGTCAACAGGAACTGGGTTACTATCGGCTGGGGTTAGGGTTAGATTGGGTGAAGCTGGTTCTCTGTCCATTGCAGTAGGGGTACTTTCTGCGAGAGTTTGGGTTATGTGTGGTAGGGCTGGTTCTTGTGCATGTACAACTAGGGTGCTATCTCCACCAAGAGGTAGCACTGTTTTATTTGAATACCGTGTTTTTAGTCCGCTAGATACTGGCATCACCCGCTCCAATTCAAATGGCTGATAAATAGGAAACATAGTTGAATGTATAGACATTGTATGAGAGATAGATGCAATAGATAGTGTGGAAAAAAGAGGGCATGAAATAGTTGACATGTATATTGTTTAACTAAAACGGATAGCATGACATAATTTCACATATATGATGTCTATCTAAACTGGATAGCATAGCATAACATAATTCAAAGATATGATGAATAACTAAACAGGATTGCATGACATAATTCACCTACATGTTATCTAAGTAATCAGGATCACATCATTTAATTCACATATGTGATTTATATGCTAAACAGAGGGCATTCGATATGATGTCTGAACTAAGAACATGGTGTTGAATATTGTGTATATGATGTCTAAACTATGCAATGCAAGACACCGTATGCATGATATGAGCAGTATAACCATGCCAAGTTAGAGCATACACCTCGGTGGGGGAATAGGACTGGTCATCTGTCTCTGAATCCATCTCTAAGGAGCTATCGGGACCCAACAAGAGATCTGCTTCGATAGGTAGCACTGTTTGCTCTAAAGGCCTTGTTTTCACTCCAGATTTTTCCATCTCCCACCCAAATGGCTGATTCACAGGAAGAGTAGTTCAATGTACAAACATTGTCGACAAATGGAAATGTAACGAAGAAAAGGATGGGCAAGATATCATTCAAATATATGATGCCTGGTTAAACAAGATGGCATTGCACATTTCACATATATTGTGGCTGGCTAAAAGACATGAGACTGCATATATCCATATATGATATAGAAACTAAACATGTGGCATTACAGAACATGTCTAAACTAAGCAGATGACATATATGATGTCAAAAGTAGGCACTGCAAGGCAACATATGCATGATATGACTACATCATCATGCCAAGGTAGAGCAAACACCTTGGGGGGGGGGGGTAAATATGAGTGGTCAGTGGCGTCTGAATCCGCCTCAGAACATATATCTTCCTCTGGATTACAATCTGGAGAGGAGTGGGGAGGGTTTGCCATTGAACCCACCATGGAGCGATGTCTGCATGACATTGTATTGCCGCACAAAACTCTTATCTTTTTCTCTACATGTTCAACATGACTGTGTACAATATCTGACATGCATACGAAAAAAATATGGTGAGATTATGTAAGGAGAGCATGCAGAAATTTAGAGTGATGGTAACAACCAGTGGATGGATCCAAAAATAATGATAGCAGGCTGATGATTGCTTTAAATTAATAAAAAGACAGATGATGATGATTGCTTTACTATTTGTTTCCCACCCAAGATGAACAACATAGGCATACCCTAGGCGAACCAGATATTAGATAGACATACTATTCATTGCTGCCTCGATATGTGCCCCACAACTAATTTAGAACTCAAGTTTGAACATTAATTTGGACCTGACTTGGTAGTTCAAGAGCTGAACAGGATGATAAAGTAGCAGGTAAGTTTAAGCAATGCATAACATAAGCAGAAACAAAAGAGTGCGACCTCTCTTGTGGACCTATGTACTCCTCAGGTTCATCTGCTGAGTCGATGATGCTGATGCCGTTGTGGTGGGTGCCGGCGGCAGGGAAGGAGATCAGAGGCGGGGAAAGACGGCCAGGAATCGTGATGTCTGGATTGGTGGATGCTTATGTCGATGGAGCATCTCAGGTGAGGTGGACGACGTCGCGGCAGGAGCAGGACAAACCAGACAAAGTTCCCTTCGACACGTACCTGTAACTGAAGTAATTCTGTAAGGGCTCATTTGGCTTGCATGATTCTTAAAACGCAGGGATAGGAAAAACACCAGAATAGGATATGAAAATGCACATGGTAAACAGAGCATTTGTAAACACAGGATTTCTGTCAACTTGGGTGTTTGGTTTACAGGAATTGGAAGAGCAGAGGAATGCAAAGAAACATGGCCAAAATAAAGTGAAACCATATGAAAGCATGTACAATTAGAATGTTATTCTGGCACTAATGCACTTGGTCTTGTTTTCATGCATAGGATTTTGAAAAGTAGGTCCAGGTGGATGTTTTGCTTCATTCTTTTCAACAAAATGCATGAATAATTGAATAGTAGAGTGCCATTGGAAAATTCCCTATTGCTATATTTTTCCATTGAACCAAAATAGCCCTAATGGATCAACGTGAATGTATAGTAATAAGTGATGCAACAAGTGTACAACCTCTTTGCCGTAGCTGTGTCGACCTCAGCATCATTGGGTTGGTCGCTGAAGCAGTTGAGGCAGAGGTGGCTGTCGGAGGTGTGGAGGAAGATATGAGGAATCTGTAGATGGCGTCCAGGGCACTGCTCTGTTGTGATGGATCGTTCTGTCGTTGGAGCAGCTCCGGTGAGCCGTAAGACATCAAGGCTGAAGCAACACAAGACAGACATCGTCAATCTCAAGTGGGATTCTAATAGCATCTCCAGTAGATGATGTAAAATGGATGTAAAATTAACATCACCAAAAACCACCTGACTACAACAGATGAGGTAAATACTGTTGACTCTGAACTTAACTGTCGAAACTGAAATTTACTGTGGAATCTAAATGCTACTGTCGAAACTGAACGCAATGGTAGCAGAGAGGCACTTGACATGTAGTTTAGGGAGGGCCTGCAGTTCATCTTCAACCTGTACCCCCCCTGAGCCGCCAGCCACCACCGGCCGAACTGCCGGCCCCAGCGCCGCCTCACCGCCCCGAAACAACTCGCCACCGCCGCCCCAGCCAGCCCTCTAGGCCCCCCGCCCCCGCCCTGAACCCTAAGATAGATAGTGGGGTACCTCTCCAGCGATCCCCTGTCCCCGCTGCGGGTGGTTCATCCTTAACTCCGGCGAGCCCCCCCAACCCTTGAAAATCGACTGACCCAAAAGTCGATTCAGTCGACTGAAGTGTGGCTTAATCGGAGCAGAGGAGCAGCACGAGCGAGGGGGAGAGCAACATCAGCAGCTGGGCGAGTGAGCGATGGAGCGAGAGCTGGAGCAGCAGCAGCAGATCCGACTGGTATGGCCGCCGCCGCCGAAGGGGCCTCGCACTGGGGGAGACCCGCCATGGAGATGTCGCCCGTAGCGTTGGCTTCAAGGTAGTCGCTCCATGGGGGTGCGGGATGGAGCACCATCGGCGCCGGGAGGTCGAGTTAAGGAGAAGGTTTGATGCGATGAGTGTACAACCTCTTTGGTGGCGCCGAGTAGGCCTCGGCTTCGTCCGAGGAGTCGGTGAGGATGCTGCGGTTCCAGTGGAGCAGGTTAAGGCAGCGCTGTGGGGATGGAGCAGCCGCGATAGACGAGGCGATCGTTGGAGCAGCTCCTTGGAGGTGGAGGACGGAGCGGTTGAACCGGTGGGACGGCGAGATAGACGACGGATCGGAGAGGTGGATGAGGCACGTCGAGCTGTTGCGGTGGACGACATCATCGGGGAAGAGGCTCCGACTGGGCAGCGGTGACGTGGCAGATGGAGGAGGGTGGGGTTTTGCGGCTGGAGTGGAGAGGTTATGGCGGCCTAGGATTTCGAATGGCGAAAAGGGGGCGATGGGAGGGGGTGAAGCATGACTTAGGGACGCGCTTGTCGAAAATGTAGGGTGTGTTACAAAAGTACCCCCCACCGATTTGAACTAGCGGCCCTTTCGGCTCAGGGTTAGAAGGGGGATTTCGCGTGTCGGGATTTGGCAGCTAGAGGGAGTTTTCGCGCGCGTTGTAATTTTGGGATAGCAAGGCGCAGGTTGTGAAGGCGCCAGTTTTGAGAGCATGATATCTGAATTTTCAGGATATAACAATACGCAGGTTGAATTTTATGGACAAGCCTAACATGTAGTAATATTGTACTTGTACGTACCAAATCAATTCGCACTTCCCTCAACCAACAAGAAAACGAAAAAAATAAAACTATTCACACCACACAAAGAGAGAGTCTTGCCCCGTTTTACTATACAAATGCTATTCAAAGCTACTCCATCCTTCCATCTATATAGGTCCTAATGCGTTTTTCGATGATAACTTTGACCAAATATTAGAGCAATGATAAATGACATGCAACTTACACAAAACACACCGTTAAATTCGTCTGTGAAAGGTTCTTTCAATGATATAATTTTCACATTGTGCATGTCATGTACTATTAATCTTGTCAATAGTCAAAGGTGGTCTTAAAAATCTCATTACGCCCTATATAGATGGAAGGAGGGAGTATGAATCCATGTTATGTCCGATTAAATTTTTTTGCTTGCTGTATAATGCATGTAACCTACTCATACCAACATTTTAGTGCATTCCAAATGTCTATACTACCACTGCAATTCGAACTAAATTTGAATTCATTTCTCTATTTCAATAAGAATCTACAATCATGATTGTTGCCAACTTCAACCATCATTCGTGTATCTTAATAACACACCACATGATTACTATAGAGATATATATGAACTATGTGTACTACATGGACTCGAATTCTATTTTTTGAATACACTTGATGTTGATTCAAAATAATAGTACAATTGATGTACTAACTATATATTCATAATCTAAACCATGTTCCATACGTACACCGTGTTTATCACACAAAGTATAGTGCCCCGCCCCCTACATTATGACAAGTATTTTGACCTGAGTTGCAAAAGCCACACATTAGCCCAAATTATAATCAATGTTCTACATTATGATATATTCTTCAAGTATCCGTATCCACTTTTTTATAATGAATTATGATCTTTGTTCGTCTTTTACACCTTCACGATCCTCTTCTATTTGTAGCTAGCTAGCGCTAACTTTCTATCGTGCATGCACACGCCCGCCCCCCTCACACACCCTTAGCGCCCCCTCCATCGTGCATGTTCATTATTTCTCTTTAGGTCATCCACCAACCATGTGTGTAGGCCCCCGGCTCCTTCTTTCTGGCACACACCGGTCGATATACCTCTCTAGCCAAGTGTGCCTACAACAAACACATATATACTTCCCCTCTTCTCTTCTCACCATCCATGCCCCCATATGTCCATTACGATTCCACACAGGTGCACACTCCCGCCCCTCTTTTCATTTATCACATGCTCGCACACTCCTCCCCCCTCGACATGGTAGGCCTCTCGCACCACCTCCTAGCCACACCCTCTCCCCCTGTCTGCCTCTCCGGACCTTATTTGCTTCTAACACATGCAGGCGTGTATATGAACTGATCTCCCTACATATAGCCAGGTCGACTATAATTTGTTTTCACCAAGAACCGATACACTTACCTTGCTAGTTATGTCTCTCCTTTTCTCGAACACACGACGGTTGATCTTCCTATGTAGTTACGCATGCTTACCACAACCATATATTCTCCCCTCATCATCCTTGAATACCTCCCGACCCGTCTCTCACACGCACGTGCATAGATAGACAGACATCCCCCGCCCTCTCTTATTGATATTGCACTCATACCCTCCGTTTGTCTAGCAGGCCTCTCCCACCATTTGTGAGACGCCACTCCACCACCAACCCTGCGACGCTCTACCTTCTTTTTCCCAACCTTATTCCTCTGCTACACATATCCATGGATGTCGATCGATCTCCCTCAATACATAGCTAGGTCTCTCTCCTTCCCACACATATACTAGTCGACCGGTCTCTACCCCCCCACCCACACACACCGATAGTCGAACATTGTAGGTAGGTATCCATGCCAGGGAGAAGAACTGCACCTCTGCCCTCTCAAATTCCAGTAGGCCAGCCGCCCTGTATCTTTGACGTGGGCAAACACAAATTCGATGGCACTCTTTATCGATCGCGTAGCCACACACTTCATCCCTATTTTCAATTCTATCGATATCTCACGTCCATGACTCCATTTCACACACATTGCATATGTTATGGTTTTCTGATTGAGATATCATCAACACATTGCCTCTGTTTCGCACAAACCATCTCTCTCACACCCACCCACGTACGTACCTGCACCTAAAGAAGAAGTGCACGCAGGATGCACGTACTCACGTCTCGTTCCCGGCCACACCCGCCCGGGTACACGGTGGAGTTCGTTTCTGTATGAAAAGGCAGACCACGTGATAATTTGATGCGTGTAGCGGTTGTTTACTCGAAGGAGGGTCGGGTACCATGCCTAGAATATAAAACGATTGCCGTGGGGAAAATGGAAAAATGGGTTTGTCTCTCGTCACACCATATCACACAAGGCCGCCGTGGCCTCTCTCTATCAGCGTTGGTCAGTGATCCGGCTGCATCCCATCCGCCAATGGAAAGGGGGGATGTGCATCGTCTCTCCGTTCGATGGCGTTGAGGCAGCTCGTCCCGATCTGTGGTACCCGCCGTTCTCTCTGACCAAGCTCCGGTGTGGTAGGGCCTTCGCCACTTGCTCGCTGCCACAATATGGGCAGATCCCGACCGCCGGCGCCCTCCTAGTAACATCCGGATGACCCTCAGGTACAACTTCCTCCGGCCTTGCTCCACTGCCCATCTTCCTACGTTGCTACATGTGGATCGTATCTCGGCCGGCGTACTTTCCATCTTGCAATCTCGTCCTCAAACCATTTTTGATAAACCACCATGTGCTATCTTTCCCTTTTTACATGGAACATGCTTCTTTTTTGTCGGCGTATGTGTCTTCAACTCGTGTTATTGGGCAGTAATTGTTTCCTTTCAACCTCCTTTTGCAAACAGGGCTATCCATTTTCACCTCGTTGCTATTGCGACCTTTTGGTGGACTGCACAAATCACTTTTATGAAGAGTGTTTTGTGCTCCACCAAAATGTCACACGAGCAACGTTTTTACATTTCTATGGGACTGCGGAAAGGGAGATTGGTTTTTCTATCCTCCTCATCCAACTCCGTGCCTAATCTTCTCCAACAAGAAGTTAGTCCTAAAGAGAGATCGTAGAGGTGATCGGCTTCTATTTATGTGTGTTATGTTTCATCATCTAGTTCCACTATTATTGTAATCACACTGACTGGATATCTTTGCAAACAGGGATGGTCCGCTTGATTTTAGTGGAGTTGCACAAAATGATTGGATTGTGGTGTCCTTCATACACCTCTTTTTTGGCTACACAGCTGGGTGAAACTAGCTGCCAAGCAATGAACACTGTGCCAAGGAAATGGAGCCATGCCTACGAACAACATCGATCAATTATATTTTTTTCTTTATTTGTACACCTTATCACAACTTTGTCTTCAGTTGTGATGTGAATATTGGCGCTGATCTGTGAACCATTGAGATGCATTAGCCATTGTAGTTTCATTTGTATTTGATGGAATGTTGTAACAAGATAATCTCGAGGCAAGACACATGAATCCTAAGTTGAAACCTTTTTTTCCCTGCGGGAACCAAAGTTGAAACCTTCATAGCATCACAGTACAATTTCATCAAAATTATGCGTACATATAAACAAATCCTGAAGGATTGATAGCAATGCCAGAAACAATTCAACTTCGTTTCGCCAACATGTTGGACATCCTTCATCCGTCTCCACCTGTCATGTAGCAATATTGAGTGCACAACACAACTTCAGGGAAAGATTCACCCCGGTCGTTGCGCCGCAGTAGTAATGACTAGTGAGCAGTCAAATCGTAGAGCCCCACCTTCGCCACAGTAAGTTGCTCGGATGAAGCAACCATCATTTCTTTGTTCCTTGAATCCGCTGGTACTCCCATATTCCCACAGTAATAAGTTGCTCGGGCGAATCAACCATCACTATATCCGCTCACGTGTGATGACCACAGGAGCTATCCATTCAGATTGCATGTTAAAAAAATAAAGGTCGATAACTAATGCGGCAAACTTTCAAAAAAAACTAATGGGGCACCTCGGGCCAACGCGACCAGATCGCATTTTGCACGAGAAATTACACACCATGTTTCGTTGACATGTGGTCCCGTTCCAACATATCAGTGAGACGACACCGAGTAATAGGAGTATTTCCGAACGGACGTGTAGGCCAGGGCGCCTCTTCGTGAATCGTGGCAAACTGGCAACCGTCCACTGACTCTTCGCCTTTCCCTCTCGATTTGGAACTGCCGTCGCACGCTATTCCTCTCCCTCCTCCATTTCCTTTAGCCCTTCACCCTTTCTTCTGCCATTGTTCGACCGTCTTCTCCATGGAGGGAACAGGCTGGAAACGACCCCGTTATTCTTGCCCCGATCTGAAAGATGACATGGTGGAGGAACTCATTGATCGGTGTGATGTCATCACCTCGGCTAGCATGGCAGGTTCGTTCAAGCCCATTCTCGACTCAACTAATAACATCATTACAAGGAACCCAAGAGTAAAGGAGCGGTTTGATCTCCCCTATCTTCTTCGCCGTGACCCAGATGACTGGCGCCGACACGACGGAGGCCTCGCCCTGTGCAAGTTGATGCTGCTTGATAATGATACATATGATGTTAAGATGCCATCGCTTGAGGGCAAGGCTTGGGCAGGTGCAAATGGAGATTGGGTTGTTTACATTGGGTCCAACTGCGAGTGGGAACTTGTGAATGTGTACACCCGTGACCGGGTTCCACTTCCAAAAATCTCAGCAGACTGCCCAGAGGTTAAGCACACCGGTATTGTACGCACGTTCAAATACGATCATGGTGACTGTCTTCTACGGAAGATAGCAAGTTGTCGAGTTCCCAACCGCTCTTGGAATTACAACAACTATGAAGTTGTTGCTATCTTCGACAAGCTTGTTGCCGTCCTTGGTGGATTGACTCAATGGATATTGCTCAAAAATCAGTTTCTATACACGGATGTGTACTGTGATGCAATTCAATATGAGGGTCTTGTGTTTGCTTCCACCGCTCATGGCACTGTTTTTGCATGGGATCCTCGTAGTTTCGGTACGTTTGTCTTCCACCATAATTATAATTGTTTCATCCACATGCATGCGGGTTAGAAAGTTTCCCTTTACTAATTAACCTTCTTCTTGTGTTTCCAAGGTCCTATGAACATTCCACCACCTATACTTGAATTTTTTTATAACCAAGGGGGAGATGGCGATGGTGATGATCATGAGCATGAGGACGAGCAGAACGTATATACTCAGTGGCGCCTGGTAACTAATTCCGATGGATCACCCCTTCTTGTGTGTATACATCCCACTGATGATGTTACTACTGAGGGAGCACATGTTGACTCCCATGGTCGCACTCTCTGGACCTATTCCAACACCCGTTGCATGGTATTCGGGATGGATACTAGTGTGCTAGCGCCAACACCTTCTCCCTGGTACATAATTGATAGTCTTGGAGAAAAATCGCTCTTCCTCGGACAAAACTATCCGATGATGGTGAAAGGCGATCCAACTGCTGTTGACACAACGTTACTAGTACAATTTATGAGAAGCAACTGTGTCTATACCTCGGACGTTAGGGTGGTTCCCTACCCTAGTATCGATATAGTAGGCCGCTTCAGCCTGGATGATCAGTCCTGTGTTGGTCTCGAGATCGACAATAGATGGCCCGTCTCAGAGAATCACTTGTGGTTCAAAGCAAGCGTTTCCAACGCCGAGGGATGGTTGATTCGAAGTTCATTTCATTGCTTGTTATTTGTTGTGTGGTGAAAACTTTAGTATTTATAATGTATCCTCATTGTCGATGTGGGTTGATGACCTGTTGTATGTAATAAAATGATATGCTTGTGATAAACTTACTAAATTTATGAATGGCTTTCAAGTTGCTTCTGTGAGTGAGTGGTGCGACGAGGCAAAAAAATATTTTCCGAATACATAATTGTACGTGCATTGCAACAGGTTATCGGATGAGGCCAATCAACAATAGTAGTACACTATTTGTACTAGCTTCACGTGCTTCACGCGTCATGCGGGTGTTTTTACTGTAGCCATATAGTACGTAACCAGCACCTCGAATCCTTGATACTAGTACTATATAAGTAAGTAGTAGGAATAGTAGGGTGTCATGGGCCAGAACAAGCATTAACATCCAGGAGTACGACACACGCCACCAGCACGACTTCCATCTGACACCATATTTCTTGGAGTCCGTGCTAGAGCAATCTCTTCAACCTCATCATTTCTCTAACTCAGCCATCGCGTGACGGGCGAGGTGGGGGTTTGCCGATAGTCGGTTTCCTCAACCGCGGTCCCACTTGTAAGGCCAACTCCAACGCTCTATCAATATATGGATGTACTCTTCTTCCCAATACAAAAACTTGCATCCATTCTACTCCCTCCGTTACACAATACATGTCTTCTATTTGTCAATATATATATGTATCTAGACATGTTTTAGTATATAGGTACATCCATTTTTGGACAAATGGTAGTCAAGTATTTTGGAACGGTGGGAGTACACATTTTTTTTAAGTTAGCACAACTAGTCTAATCCGAGAGCACAACCGAAGATTTGGTCGGGTTCTTCCTCCTTTTGCCGACACGTGGGACATCCAGCATCCAGGTCGTGTCATGAAAGAAAATAGAGTGGTAGTTGAAGTCACAAGATGTGCATCTTGGGTTAAATTGTAAATAGAATCTTACTACTCTTGAGTAACTCCAAAAGCGGCCACCAAAGATCTTTATTGGATTTGTTTTTCATCACCAACACGTCGAGGTGAAAGATGTGCAGGTTCAATGGGTCCTCTTGCGTTTTCACTAACATGTGGGACCGCATGTGACAAAATAGACGATGAGGTCCGCGCGTCCGCTGGCTTGCTGAGAAGAGAGATAGAGGAAGGCTGAGCACGGACTGCAGGAAATTTGTTCTACGTAACCAGCACCTTGATATTCGCGTGTGGTTGTTTCTAGAATAAAAAAAGGAGGTACCCCTACTTATGTTACTCCCACTATGCCTAGCCTAAGGTTAGTAGGTGACCTTGCGCTTGGCTCTTCGCCTCTTCCGGAAGTCGATGGTTCTACAATAGTGCTTCTGGCAATCTGACACCAAATGAACTACTGGATGTCCACCGCTTGTAAGCAAAAGTTTCTCCGCGTGCTGCGAGCCACCGCGCATGCGTTGGCGAGGGAGAAGGCGTAATCAAGCTTCTCGTCGTTCTGCGAGTTGACGGGACACATCAAAGTTATTTACTAGTAGTATGTACTCTCTCCAAAAAAGGGCTGACCATGTCATTGCTACCATCCCGTGCTCCGTCGTTGAGTATGTGCACTATTCACGTGCCATCGAGGAGAAAAAATATTGCGTAGGTGCCATCGAAGTGCACGACTCACTTACGAAAAAGGACCCCCCCGCTTCCCCCCCGCACGACTCACTTACGCACTGCTTATCTGATTATCTCCATTTTCTTGCATGACATGTGCACCTTGATGCTAGATGTCTCGCGTGTTGGGAAAATGATGAACAAAGCTCACGTAAAAGAAAAGAGTTGAAGAGCATAGATTCCCGACGACCGAGGAGGAGCAAGGAACCTCGCGGTGGAGCGTCTGCAAGGAACCTTGCACGTTTTCCCCTGTTTTTTGCCGCCTGCCCACCTATAAACAAATAAAAGAACATGAACTTTTCGCATGTACAGGACACATGCAGCCACGCATGTACACAAGCCAACGCACTAACTCCATCTGATCCAACTCATGCACATACGCGCACGCATGGAGCACACAACACACGTACACAAGACGTGCATGTACACACGCTCGGCCGCAGAATGCACGTGAATAACACATGCATGCGCACACACTTGGCTGCATGGAGGCGTGCGCCATCCGCGGCAACGTCCGGTTCATCGTGCTACGGCGAAGCTCGCACGCAACAGCGCATATGCATCTCTTGCAGCACCTCTTTGCCGTCGTTGCTCAACTACTAGTCGTAGTCAGAGACGAAGACGACCGTAGCCTCGGCCTTAGAGCTAGCACCGATGAAAAAACACGCACGCTGCATGCACACGAGCACATACGGAGTGCCCATGACGTGGTGGTGGTGCGTCCCCAGTCGCCTCTACTCCTTCTGCACACGTTGTCTATCAAGACGGCTGCATGCTAATGATGATGTGGGTGAGATCTTCTAGGACTCAGATGATGACGAGGAAAATTATGAGACACAAGGTGACATACACCGTCAAGGTCCACGATCAAGGGGGTGCTAGTATGTGCTTAGATGTGCTTAGAGCAAGTACAATAGAGCTGAGTCAGCGGGCTATAAGGAATAAACTAGTATATTTTTGCTTAGTTGGAGGAAAGAGAAGAGGAGAGAGAGGTAAGCGGGCTCTTCGTGAAGAGCCAACTCTAGCACGCGCTCCTAGGCACTTTGTGAGAATGAAAGGTGGGCCACAGAATAAAAAAGTAGTAGTACACTCTTTTGATCTACTATTTTGTACATGTTGACTATAAGATGGGCTGTAGATGACATGGCACTGGCTATACTATTAATGATCTTTAGATGAGGTGCTAAGTGCATTAAATGGCTTAGTAACTCAAGTCTTTAATGCATAGGTGCTTAGTTTATTGGTGCCACATCATATTTTATGCCTATGTGGTAGGCTTAGCAGCTATACATGGTGGAGCAGTGGGAGAGGCCAAGGCTGGTCATAGTGGGGAGTAACTTGTACTTTAACATATTACTATGTTACTCTAAACATCTCTATAAACTGGAAAGGAGGGAGTAGTAACATAGACTAGTGTCATATGCAGAGTATGGGAGCACATGATATTTCCCCGTCCGGACCGATCCCAGATGGCTTCTCACCTTCTTGGCCCAACAAAAACCGCTCCCCCTCCCGCGCGCGCTTCTCTCCCGACGCCAGCTGAGCCCGCCGCTCCACATTGATGGCAAGTCAGGGCGACGCGACCTCTCACTGCTTCCGCCGTTAAAGCGGTGTGCCGACCGAGGGCAGCGCCCGCTGCATGCCCGACATTTCAGACTACCCAGTGGATAGTAACTTTAGAGGAAGTACTACC
The DNA here is from genome assembly GCF_018294505.1 of Triticum aestivum. Lineage (NCBI taxonomy): Eukaryota > Viridiplantae > Streptophyta > Magnoliopsida > Poales > Poaceae > Triticum > Triticum aestivum. The sequence goes on along the minus strand of NC_057813.1, from coordinate 81,168,156 downwards.
ATTAGATGACATAAGCAGGCTATAAGGATTTAAATATAGTATTTGTGCTTAGTTGAAGGAGAGAGAAAAGGAGAGAGAAGAGAAGCGGATTGTAAATGTGTAGCCGGTTGTACTCCAACATACTTTGTGAGACAAAAGGTGGGGCCATTATTAATGATATTGTATTTATACTAAAGGGACTAACGGACGCCTTAATTACTCTGTTTTTTAGACAAACCTTGGTGGGGCTATTATTGACTTTTTTGGAGCTATTATTGACTTGGACGTGGGGTTTGGGGGCCAAAGGCCTACTATTATACTCGCATGACCGACCTGACATGCTCTACCCTAGCCGCCGCTGTATCATATGGTTTCGCACCGTTCCAGATCTTAGCGCCGCCATGCAATTCTTCTCCAGCCCTCCTTCCGGCGTGCACCGCGAGAAGGGACAACAGTCCTCTGAATCCCGCCTTTCGTGATCATGTATGGGAGAGGGGCGATCAGGTTTTTGGGGAGCACACTCCTGTGACTGCTGCCAGCGATGACTTCCTCAACGACAGCCTTCTTCCCCGACCTCGGTAACCTCTTCATCAACGACATGAGTGACAACATCAACCACATCGGTTCTGCTCCCGCTGTACAGTATGTGATTCTGTCCTCCTGGTTTAGTCCGCATCATTACTTTGATGTTTGCAATTGTCGTCATGATCTATTTACTGCTGATTCGGATTAAATCTCATACTAAATTGCTCATATATTCAACAATCCAATCCAAAAACCTGATTACAGGCAATTTACTCCGAGTGGTTTTGCTGCGCTTTTGAAGCCGCCTACTTTTAAGGGGGTGCAATATAAAAGGTGGCGCACAAGAGCAGTATATTGGTTTCAAATCATGTACTGCTATGACACCACTAAGGGCCAGCCTGAGGGCGATCTTAATCCTACACAGCAGGAAGCTTTTCAGAACATGGATACCCTCTTCAAAGCCGCCCTGCTGAGTGTTCTTGATGATTCCATTGTGGATTCATATATGTCGTTTGACAGCGGCAAAGACATGGGGGCTGTGCTCGAGGCCACGTTTGGGCCCTCGGGCGCTGGCAACGAGTTGTACGTCATGGAGCAATTTTGTGACTACAAGATGGCCGATGAGCGCTCTATTGTTCAGCGGACTCATGAGATACAACCACTCTCTAAGGAACTTGAGTACTTTAAGTGTGTGTTGCCGGACAAATTTGTTGCTGCCAAGCTTCCACCTTCGTGGAACGATTTTGCTACTTCTCTGAAAAACAAGAGACATGAGTTTTCTATTTTGGATCTCATTAGCACTCTTGATTTTGAGGAGAAGGCGAGAGCAAAAGACACATGTGCTTGGGTCGCTGAGGGAGCTTCTAGTGCCCACATGGTACACGAGAAGAACTTCCAGCCCAACCAGCCCCAAAACAACAAGAACAAATCTCAGGGGAAAGGCAAGTTTGATGCAAAGAACAAGCCATCACATTCTACCAACTTCAAGAAGAATTCTCATAACGGGAAGGGATACAAACCTCAATTTTGGTAGGACCACACAAATTTTATATGGCTGCATCTACCCATTGTCAGCTAACCTCATGGTGCTCCAGGTATTCCTACATTCGTAACTAGGTACAATGACCACCGCAAGATGAAATTATCTTATTCGTACGTTGACTTGCTGAATGCAGTGCAGAACGATCCTGTCATGTGTGGAGGAGCAAACAAGCAGTGCAGCCGAAGGTGGAAATCAACCAAGGACTTATGAAATTATATGTAATCTTCCTCAGGCAGGTCAGTATCCCCTTCGTCCAGATGATCGTGTTTTGTCATGCCGAGCTATTGATATGTGCTACTGTTTTGCAACACCATTTAAGTATAGCTGCTGTTTTCCTATCTTTTCAGATTCAGGACAATGAATATGATTTGAGGGGAACTGCACAATATGGACCCATGTTGAGTCATCTCTATTGCCTCATGTGTTTGCTACAAATGTGTCAGCATCAATTGCAAGATGAGGTAGCTAGCTAGCTGTGGAGTTGCCAAAATGCTCAAAGTGCTCGCAACATTTTGAGAAGAAACAAGCATGCCCAGGAAATTAATGCATGCGCAGGGAGGCCCTTTGCTTAGAGAAGCATCGACCGGTTTTCTTTATTTCCACACCTTCTCATAGCTTTGTATATTGGTTATAGTATGGTGAATCATTGAGATGCATAGACATGATGAACTTTTGTTCTTCTGAATGTTAGTTTAATGTGAGTGTCTGCATCTAGTACCACATCCTCTAACTTGGTGGATGCACACAGAGAAAATAAATCTCCTTAATTTACTCCATAACCACCCTATTAAATAGGCCTAGTAAGAAACCAGGCGCATGCAGTGGCCGGCGGGGACATGCATCCTGCATGCATGGCCAGTCAGCCAAGCCCATGCGCCAGCTCCAATGCAGCTACGCAAAAGAAGAGAGCGGTTCTTGGGAAAAAGCGAGTAGTTAGTGCAATGGGCCTTATAAACACGAACAACTTGCTCTCCCGCTTCGTCTCCCCACCCAATTCCCCCTGCTCCCCAATCTTGTACACTCGTCCAGAAAACCCCGCTCACCTTCTTCCTCACTCGTACAGAAAACGCCTGCTCCTCTTCTTCCACTCCTACAGAAATCCCTAGCCCTCCTTCTTCCCCACTCGCACTGCCACTAGGCTCGTCTCTGGCTACTCTGCTCAAACCCATGAGCTCGGTGCGACGCCCACAAGGAAAATGGAGTCGGCTGGCCCCAGCGCCAAGAAGATGAGGCTCCCGCCAGCGACGATGCTGGTAGTAGATCCCGCACCCGGTAGCGCGGGGAGAAGCAGCGAGCCCCCCCACCAGGATCTAAGGAACCGGTAGAATCTCCGGTGGACCGCATCAGCGATCTCCCGGGCGTCATCCTTGAGGAGATCATATCGCTTCTCCCCACCAAGGATTGTTGCCGCACACAAGTCCTCTCAACTCGGTGGCGCCCTCTATGGCGCACCGCGCCCCTCAATCTCGACTGTCGTTAGATATCTGTCCTTCCTGAATTTGATCTCCTTAGAGCCATCGTCTCTTCTCACCAGCAGGGCCCCGTTCAATGCCTCTGCATCCCGACAAGCTACCTGCTGTCCATACCCGGCAAGGTGGACGCTTGGCTGACATCCCCTGAATTCGGAAAACTCTAGTAGTTCGAGTTCTACCATTACCACGAAAGTTTCATACCACGAACATACCAAGAATTCGTACCCACACCATCGTTGTCCATCTTGCGGTTTTCCTCCTCTCTCCACACTGCCACCTTCGCCCGGTGCCATCTACCAGACGATCTAGTACAAATTCTTTAACTCCCACTGCTAAAAAAACTTTCGCTTGTGGTGGTTTATTTGTCAGAGGCCTCACTGCACAACATCATCCACTCCAGTTGCCCTGCCTTGGAGCGCTTGCTGATTGTTTTGGGAATAGAAATCGGTATCAGTTGTCTCCAAATAAAGTCGCCTCACCTTAAAAGCATTGGAATTTGTTTTAAAGGACAGCAGCTCATCATCGAAGATGCCCCTTCACTTGAAAGGTTGCTCCTTCATAATTGTTGTACACCTTCAGAAATAACTATCATCTCTGCGCCCAAACTGGAGACCTTGGGTGTAATTCCTAACCCATTTAATAATGACAAGGAGTGGGTGTTTGGCTCCTCACTTTTTCAGGTACAGTATATTATCATCTACACATTTGTAATCATATGCTGCATTTTTCATTTGTGCGCATAAGTTTTATATCATCTTGCAGTACACTTTGGGTACTAATATTACGTTATATCCTCAATGAAGAGTTCGTCCATCGAGAGAGTTCGTCCATTGATAGCCTATCAATGCTGCTGGATTCTGTCAAGATCATATATATCAGAATGCATATTTCTGATCTGGACATAATTATTGGCTTGCTGTAATGCTTTTGATCTCTGGAGAATTTATACATAGAGGTGATGATTTCATGCACATTGAAAGCCCGCATATATTATACTAGAATTAACTGTTCAGCTGTCGTTATTTCGACCTACTCTTTTTTTAGACCTTAACTGTTTTCAATCTTCATGTCTACTTAGGCAGAACCACATGGAGAAAAACATGTAACCAATCACTGGCGTAATAAGCACAAGGATTTTCTCAGTTCTCATGACATTCGTTTGAGGACAATAATGATGGGACGATATGCATCCAACCAGGTAAACAAAAGCTTTGTCACATTCTTCCTGTTGAATGCGAGGTTACTATTGTCCATGAGGCTTAATTTTTATAGCAAGAGATTTCTCATGGACGAACATGTTGAACAGCAAAAAAAGAAGTTTCAGGTGGACAAATGGGCTTCTAAACATGCTCGGCTTCTATTTACAATAAGTTGTAGACATCCTGAAATATTTTTTTTTCACAGGATGTTGATTTTATGGATCAGACCGATCCATTTGTTTGTGACTACAAAAAAGAGTGGTCGGGTTAGATGTTACTGTCATGTTCAATCTGGGTTTTGTCTAAAACTTTGATGAACAATTAATCCTTGGGCTTTTTGTACCATTTGTATGCTTGACTTGCATGTTGTTGCCCTCATACTCCCCTCCACCTGCCACTACACTGCCGCATCTTCCATGGCTGCTGTTTGTTCCCGTCCGAGGCCTTGCCATCGTTCTCCGCCTTGGTTAGCTCGCTGTGCCCGCCGCCGTCCGGCGTTGTCAACATGGTCAACAACCAAGAGGAATCAGGAGATGACTGTACGTGGAGAGGCTAACAGTAGGGACCCACCAGGGTCATTGCATTTCACAAGCAGGTGCCTCATTATTACAAGCCAAAAAAATACTTCCTCCTAATTGTTTGACAACTAGGTTCCAGGCCATTGTCAATGTAGTCAATAAACGAGAAAATTACACAACAAGCGGATAACACCAGGGACCCAGCAGCTTGCCCAGTTGTTTTTTAGTTTCAGAGACGGAGCTCAACTGCGCGCTGTGCGGGGGCTGTGGCCCATCTAGCCCACGCTTACGCTTTTATTAAGCACATGACAAGCCCAGTTGATATATTTTTTCTTTCTGAAATTGGCTAGCCCAGTTCTTTTTTTTGGAGAATACCAAAACCGCGGCCTACTTGCTTTTCTCAGCCCTGCTGGGCTGCAAATCTTTCAAGATGAGGAGGGATGTAAGTAGTAAGACATGGGCTTCCCCAGAAAACGGGCTATAAGTTGTAAGAAATGGGTTGTAAATTTTTAAACCAAAGCCAACCAGCAATTGCATTAAAATATCATTTTTTTCAGGATTTCTCTACTCTCTACTCTTATAAAAACCAAAGCCAACTGGCAATTACATTAAAATATCATCTTTTCTCCCACAAGATAAACTACTCATACAAATGCATCTTCATGTTCCGTGCAATGAACGGGCATCTTGCTAGTTAAGATTCTAAATTTCATTCATTTTTTTTGCGGAGAATTGTTTTTTGAATTTTATATTGATATAATTTTTTGGAAATTATTTTTAACGTGACTCAAAATTTCGTGATTAAAAGAGTTCGGACCCCACCGAAATATGCAAAATTTCGTTCAATTTTTTAGCAGTGCCCAGAATATATGGTCTGTAATGCTAATAAAAAGAATATGGGCTTCAAATATCCTTAAGAATTAGGAAATGGCTGTAAATTATTGAAAATAATGGCTAATGGGCTGTATGCTGTTTTCCACAGATTTGGAGGCTGACTTCTGGGCCTACTAGGTTGACGATGACGCTGCCCTAAATTTTCTTTGACGCGTACGCAAGGCTTTGTCAACTTAGTCAACACACAACAGTGACTGTTGGATGTACATCCAACGGCCGTCGTGCTTCTTCAATCTTTGATCTTCCTGCTCGAGCCGCCCAAACCAGCACCGGCGGGATTGCATGGTCCCTCCTCCCGTGGCTGGCTGTGCTACCGCTAGGCCATCCCTCTAACCACCCACACATCCTGTTATTTTCCGACGACGTCAGCCTCACCCCGCAGCCGACCAGTCAGCGCTTGTTCTCCCCTAAGCGTGGGCATCTGCTACGGTGGCTTCGTCGGCTCCGGGTGGTTCTCTTCTTGGGCCTTGCCCTCGTCCATCGCGTTTGTGCTCTCGGCGCGGCGAGGTCAACATGGTCAACAAACAACAGCCATCAAAGAGGCCGACAGTAGGGGCCCACACAGGAAAATGCCTCCTTATTATGCACAAAATAATGATTCCTCCACCTGATAGCTGGGACCCACCAGAAGGGTCTATGTATTTTTTGAAAAAAACGTTCCACCCGGTGTTAGCTCAGACCCACCGGAAATGCCTCCTTATTACGCACAAAAAAATGAATACTCCCCCTGCTAGCTGGGACTCACCTTGGTGGGAGGCTGACTTGTGGGCCTACTAAGTTTACGGGGACGGAGGGCTTTGTCAACTTAGTCAATATGAATGATTCTAGCTCTAGTGACCGTATGATGTCCATCCAACGACCGTAATGCTTCTTCAACCTCTGGTCTTCGTGCTCCAGCCGCCCAAAGCAGCGCCGGTCGTGCCGCATGCTCCTGCCTCCCGTGGCCGGCTGTGATGCCGCGAAGGCCTCACCGCCCCCTACTACTCCCACCGCTGGCCAGGCTATCCCTCTACTCACCCACACCCCCTATTATTCTGCGGCGACGACAACCTCACACCGCAGCGAACCAGTGAACCCTCGTACTCCTCTACGCGTGGGCATCCACTGCCGCGTCTTCCCTGGCTCCGCGTCGTTCCCTTCCTAGGCGTCACCGTCGTCCACCGCCCTGGTGCTCTCGGCGCGGCGTGGTCAACGTGGTCAAGGAACGGCTTCCATCAGACGTGTACTATACATGGAGAGGCTGACAGCTGGGTCCACGGCCACAGCAAGGAAGTGCCTCCTTATTACGTGCAAAATAATTATTCCTCCACCTGACAGCGCGGACCCACCGGACGGGCCACCGTATTTCGTGAAAAAAATGTTTCCCCCTGACTGCTGGGACCCACCAGCTACATTTTCGCACACAAGGAAGTGCGTCCGGGCAAAAAAAATGATTCGCCCCCCTGACTGCCGGGACCCACTAGCTACATCTTCGCAGGCAAGGAAGTGCCTGACAATCGGGACCCACCTGGTCGAAGCGTACGTAGTGTTGTCATTCTGGTCGCGAACGTGTACGTACATACTGGTCGATGTAGAGGCGCGCACGTGTCGTAGTAGAGGCGCACATGTGTCATAGTAGAGGCGCGCATGTAGCATGTACACGTATGTACAACGGCCAGGGTGCAAGAAAGAAAATACAGCCACGTACGTACATACGGGCGGGGTCACGAACGCCTACTCGCGCATACGTACGACTAGGGCTCGTGAACATGGCTGGGCCGGAACGGAGAAACAGCATCGTCGTCGTGTTCATGGGGAGGCAACAGAATGCGTCGTGTTCATGGGGAGGCAACAAAATGCTTCGTGTTCATCGGGAGGCAACAGAACGCGTGGGAGCCAACCGGCTGGGTCGGAACGGAATGCGTGGTCGTGTTCATCGGGAGGGCTTGGACGGAATAGGTGATGGAAACGAGGCATGGCATACCACAGAACGGAGGAAACAGCCTCGTGTTCGACCGACCACGCTCGAAACGGGATCCTATTCATCGGCAGGGGTCTGACGTACCGCAAAACGGAGGAAACGGACCTCCTACGGTTGAAACAGGGATCCTGTTGATCGGGAGGGGTGTGGCGTACCGTAAAACGGAGGAAACGGACCTCCTACGGTCGAAACGAGGGTCCTGTTGATCGGGAAGGGTGTGGCGTACCGCAAAACGGACGAAATGGACCTCCTACGGTCGAAACGGGTGTCCTGTTGATCGGGAGGGGTGTGGCGTACCACAAAACGGACGAAACGGAC